>NW_008686418.1:0-9457 GCF_000695815.1 Acanthisitta chloris
GGTTTAGGAAGAGGAGGGCAGTGTGTTGTGCCGTACAGGTGTGCTACAGGCGTGACAGTCTAGAGGAGGGACAGTGGGATCCTGAAGGGTATCGGGAAGAGCATTGCCAGCAGGTCAAGGAGGTGATCCTGCCCTGCCCTGCCCTAAGGAAGGCACATCTGGAGTGTCTCTGCTGTCCACAGTACAAGAAAGACAAGAAGCTAGTGGATAGGGTCCAACAGAGGCCAGAAAGGTGATGAGGGTATGGAGCATCTTCCTGATGAGGAGGGGCTCTAGGGCTGGGCCTGGTTAGTTTGGAGAAGAGAAGGCTGAGAGGGATCTCATCAGTCCACACAAGTATTTCCAACGGCTGTCAGAGGATGGTGCCAGACTCTGTTCAGTGGTGCTCAGTGATAGGACAAGGACCAGTGGCCATAAACTAAACCACAGGAAGTTCCACCTCAACATGAGGAAGAGCTTCTTTCCACGGAGGTGGCAGAGCACTGGAGCAGGTGCCCAGGGAGGGTGTCTCCAGAGGAGACATTCCAAACCCATTTGGACATGTCTCTGTGCCCTCTCCTGTAGGTGACCCTGCTGTGGCAGGGCGATTAGACTGGATGATCTTCAGAGGTCCCTTCCAACCCCGGCTATTCTGGAATTCTGTGTTTCTTCACAGTTGCTAATCTTCAAAAGTTCTGCCTAAAACCTGTGTGAGAACTATGCACTCCTCTCATGCACTAAAGAGTCCCATCCTCAGGGCTGGGACACTTGGGAGTTGCAGAAACACCTGCACTGCCTGTCTTTCCCTTTTCCTCTATCCTGGCATCCAGATAGCACAGAGTAGCAGAGTCTTGGGTTAACTGCTGTGGAAAATAATGTGTTTCAAGTGCTACTTCATTTTCCTCATGAGCAGACAGGATTTGATTCAGGGTCAGATCCTGAAAAAAGTGGCCATTGCATGAGGTGCTGTGACACAATGTTTTTGGTTAAGAAAAGGTGTGATCTGGTTGTAATAGTTACAGAGTATTGCTGTGATAGAGGCTGATAAGCCAAGGGGGAATGGCTTTTTAAACTGAGAGGGACTTTAGGGTAGGTATTAGGAAGAAATTGTTCCTTGTGAGGGTGGTGAGACACTGGCACAGGTTGCACAGAGTAGCTCTGGCTGCTCCAACCCTGGCAGTGTTCCAGGCCAGGTTGGATGAGGCTTGGAGCGACTTGGGCTAGTGGAAATTGTCCGTTCCCATGGCAGGAGTTGGAACTGGATGATCTTTAAGGGCCCTCCAACCAGTCTCTGATGCCATGATTTGTGTGTGTGGTGCTGTGGTGTTGTCTGATGTCTATAAACACATTAAACCAGCTCTATTTATGACACATCCGCATGGACATGGGGAAGGTAAGGAAGAAAAATAACCAAATTATCTGAGAAATGTTTGATCTATAACCCAGAATATGAGCCAGCAGTGTGCTCAGGTGGGCAACAAGCCATCTGCTTTTATCAGCCACAGCGTGGTAGCAGGTCCAGGGCAGTGATAGTCCCTCTGGACTGGGCACTGGTGAGGTCACACCTGAGTGCTGTGTCCAGTTCTGGGCCCTCACTGAAAAGGACACTGAGGTGCTGGAGATGTCCAGAGAAGGGAATGGAGCTGGGTAAGGGATTGAAGCATAAATCCTGTCAGGAGAGTTTGGGGAAATTAGGGGTGTCTAGCCTTGAGGATGAGAAGCTTAGGGGTGACTTTATGGCTGTCTCATAGCAGGAGGTTGTAGCCAGGTGGGGTCAGGCTCTGCTCCCAGGAAACTACTGACAGGACAAGAGCACATAGTGTCAGGCTGCACCAGAGGAGGTTCAGGTTGGACATCAGACACTGGAATGTGCTGCCCAGGGAGGTGATGGAGTCACCATCCCTGGAGGTGTTTAAAGAGACTGGAGGTGGCACTCAGTGCCATGGTCTAGTTTCCATGGTGGTGTTAGGCCGTAGGTTGGACTTGATGAGCTCAGAGGTCTTTTCCAGCTTGATTGATCCTGTGATTCTGTGAACCTCCTGCTGTTGTCCTCAGCCCATTTGATGGAGTATGTTCAGGTCTCTGCAGAATTTTCCTGCACTCCAGCAGATTAACACTCCCATCATGCTTGGTGCCCTCTGCAACCCTACTGAGGGTGCACACAATTACATAATGCTTCTTTCCTCTGACTGTTTGGGCTGTTTGTTCCTTGTGGAACTCTGGGTTTGAGTCCAAAAACCCTAGAGTTGGGAAGTTCTTGTTTCTTCAAGGAAAAGGTGGTAGGCCTCTAGGTGTAGTCCACAGGTGGACTCAGGTCCCTGGTTGCCACTTGGACAGCACTGCCAAGAAAATACATGTTAAAACTGCAGCTCTGGGCTCTCTAGCACAGGAAAGACAGGGCTGTAGTGGAACAAGTTCAATGAGGAGCCTAAATATGGGTAAGGGGGTTTGACATGAGGCAAGGCTGAGAGAGCTGGGACTCATGAGCCTGGAGAACAGAGAAGTCACTGGTGTCTGAAAGTACCTGATGGGAGGGAGTAAGGAAGGTGGAGCCAGACTTTTGTTCAGTACGATGCTGCAAGGAGCACAAACTGATAGATAAATGTTTTCAGATAGATGTTTTCAGTAAAGAAGAAGAAAAATACTTACTGCTCTGGTAACTCAGCACTGCAACAGGTTCTCTAGAGAGGTTGTGGCATCTCCATCCACCCAAACAGAAATGATTCTTAGCACTAGACAACCTCCAAAGGTCTCTTCCAACTTCTGCTGTTCTTCATATCCGTGATTCCCTAACGTACTTGAAGATGTGTGTCTGTGTTTTACTTAAAGAACAGGGTTTTTTTTTCCCTCTGCTTTGTTATTTTACAGTTCAGTTGCCATATATCACTGAAAAATTTTAGTGTTCTTTTTTATCTGCCAGCACTAACATTCCGTTTGCTCTGCAGGCAAATGGCAGGGGAAGAAGACTTCTTTCTGGAGGAAAAAATATTCAAGCAGTGGTGTGAAGAATTTGTTAAGCATTCACAGCAGATAGGAGATGGTTGGGAGTGGAGAACCTGCAAGGTAAGACAATCACAGAGTTCTTTAGATAGCTTTGATTGTCTTTCTAGGCTGGTGACAACCATCAGAGGCTAGAACAGCCTTGAAGAGGGAAACAAATGGCATTTTTCACACAGCTGGTGCAGGACCAAGCAGTGGACATGAGGATTTAGCCTAGTACATGTCCTGAATTGGGTTATGGATCTCTGAATCCTATCCAGGATATCAAACTCCTTTTTCAGCTGTGTGCAGAACTAGACAATAAATGTGTTATCACTGTGAAATTCAAACCTTCCTACTCTGGGCAACTGGTTTTGCATACAAGGATCTCTTTAACCCCTTAAGCTGAAATATCACACAATCTTTGTTCTGATTCTGTGGCTTAATACTGTGTTAAAACCTGTCAGCTGAATACAGCAACCAAAAGGATCTGTCAGTATTACTGTTCAATTCTCACTATTTGCTGCTTCCTCACGATTTCCAAACCTCTCCAATAACAATTACATACTGTTTCTAGGTCATTAATCAAGATTTTAAATAGCACAGGATCTAGTTGGAATCAATTCTTTTGTGAAGATTTCGCCATTTTTTTAAGACATTTTTTGAGATCTGTGAATTAATAATTCGTTCAACCTTTAGTGTGTGTCAGATTAGTGTGGGATGATTTTAATTTCTTTTTAATTTCCACCTGTGGAATCAACAGTTACCTTAGGGAACTCTAAGCTTGTGTTGTTCCAACCTGTATGTTTTATCAGCCGAACACTGAAGTTACCCTGACAAATTCTGTTTTCCTTAAAAAACCCCAAACATTTACTGAGTGCATTAGTTTATTTACTGAATTCTGCATGACTTCAGTTATTATGCTTGGGGTGATGTCAAGATGATATGTGTATAGTCACTCAGATCAGTGTGTAACATGTATTAAATAGACACAGTGTATGAAAATGTGTTGATGTAGTATATAAAGATGTGCTGATATAGTATATTATGGTGTATTGATACAGTGCATAAAGATGTATTGATACTGTATGTAAAGATGAAATTGAAACCAGCAGTGAGGAGAAAGACTTGGGAGTGACAGTGGATGAGAAGCTCCCCATGAGCTGCAGTGTGAGCTCAGCCCAGAAAGCCAATGGAATCCTGTGCTGCATCCAAAGGAGTGTGGGCAGCAGGTCAAGGGAGGTGATCCTTCCCCTCTACTCTGCTCTGGTGAGACCCACCTGGAATACTACACACAGTTCTGGTGTCCTCAATGTAAGAAAGGATGTGGAACTGTTGGCTCAAGTCCAGAGGAGGCCATGAAGTTGCTAAGAGGACTGGAGCACCTCCCCTATGAGGACAGGCTGAGGGAGTTGGGGCTGTTGAGGCTGGAGAAGAGAAGACTGTGTGGAGACCTCAGAGCAACTTTTCAATATCTGAAGGGCCTACAAGGGAGCTGAAGAGGGACTCTTTGTTAGGAGCTGCAGTGATAGGATAAGGGGTAATGGATTCAAACTGAAGGAGGGAAAGTCTAGGTTGGATGTGAGAAAAAAGGTTTCACCTGTGAAGGTGGTTGCCCAGGCACAGGTTGCCCAGGGACGTGTTGGCTGCCCCGACCCTGGCGGTGTTGAAGGCCAGGCTGGATGAGGCCTTGAGCAACCTGATCTAATGAAGAGGTGCCCATGCCCAGGGCAGGGACTTGGGACTACATGATCTGTAAGGTCCATTCCAACCCCTAAATTCTATGATTCTGTGAAATTCTATGAAGTATATAAGTATGTAGTGATACATATTGTCTTTCTGCATCCTGTAGCTTTTCCTGTTCTCTTTTCTCTGTGTTCTTTCCGTTGCTGAAAATTTATTGCTGTATATTTCTTTTTGTTTCAAATTTAACACCTTTAGTGGTTTTCTCCAAGCTTTCATGAATTTTTGGGGAGAAAAATCATGCTTGTACCAATGCATATCATAATTCCTATGTAAATAATTGTACTTTAACACTTGTAACCCCTTTCATCGCACACGATCAGAATTCCAGCAAGCAGCAGGATTTTGCCCTTACACTCCTCCTGTTTAGGAGTTTTTAGAAGAGTGCAAATATTAGTCAAGTGATACAATGCTCCTTTTCTTACAGAAAAAAACCCACCATTCGAAACTTTAGATTTCAGCCCAGGCCTATATTTGTGAGGATTTATTCAACAAAGAGAGACAGATGTTCTGAGCCCCTGTTGGGGAATTTAATACATGGGTCAAGTCTGAACTTTCAGTGAAATAAGAAGCTTTGCTGGAAACAGCAGAATGAGATAGATTTTTGTTCTCATATAAAAACCCCCCAAACTCTAAGAGTTTTTTTTTCTCTATTTTAATGGTCCAAGTTGGTGACTCTGTGGTTTCAGTGTGCGATAAAAACCTGGACATGGAGCCCATCCAGACTTGTAGGATGTAGTCTGGGAAGAAGGGTTTTCCTTAACAAGATGTCTCATTGTCTATTCACTCTGTCTTTTTTTAATCAATATATGTGTTGTGGGTAGTTTGGGGCACTCTGAATTTTGCTGATGTAATTCCTTGGATCCCATTCCTCATTCCATGCTCACGTGAATGAGCCCATTGATAGCAGCAGGGACCACACAAGTGAACTAGGCCTGTAGGACTGTGTTCCTGTGTTTTCTGTGGAGATTAAATTCAGATGGTGAAATGCTCATTCTTTTTGTGGAATTGGCTCTTGTGGCACAAACTGACATGGCTCAGGCAGAGCACTGTGTTTGGGGCTGTAAGTGAGGTATAAATGATGGTATTTTTGTAATCTGTTTCTGTTTGGTTTGGGTGGGTTTTTTTCACCAGTGAAAAAAACCGAGTGCACCTCTACTGCAGGACCTGATGGAGCTGAACTTGGACGCTGTGGTTAGGGATGGATGGTTCAGTCTTGGCTGTGAAGGGTGAGATTTAACTAAAGCAAACAAAGCCCTGTTTGCTTTCTGCTTTGTGTTTGTATTTGTTTAGTTAGGTTAATCCAGGAAATATATCAAAAGCTATATTGGTTCCCTTTTGCTTATGATACAGCTGGAGTAGGAATGGGCTCTCTTTCCACATTGATGGGATCAAATCAAGCACTGATTTATTTATAGGGGCAAAAGTGTACAAAGGATTTAGCACTACAGAGTGCAAGAGCTGGGATGTGTCTCACTCCTGCCTCCTCTCCTCTATCCTCTAACATACCTCCCTACAATAAAGACTTCTAGCTCCACATCTCCAGCTGGTTTTTCATGGCACTCAAATGCTGCAGAATGCAAAGCCTGTGCAGTTTGACTCCACTCTGTTGACAGGAAGAACTGGTTCAGGGAAGTGAAGGCTATATCCAGCCCTTCCCTGGAAAAACTCATTGGCCTTGGGGCATTTTACCTCTGTGGGTAGTTGTAGCATTTTCTTTGCTGCTCTCGGTGGGATAAATACCTGTGCAGATGTCTCTACTCATGGGAAGCACCACAAGCAGACACTTGAGAGGGTGTTGAGAGTGAAAGAAGTGGATTTTTATCACTAAATTAGGCTTATTTTTCCTGACACCGTTGTTCTTCTCATGCTGGATTCTTCCTTGCACAGGACATCCAGGGAAGTCTTGTAGATTCATGCTCTTGATGGAATTTACAGTGAAATTAAGGCATGGTTAGGAGAAGCTGTGATCAGTGTCATTGCCTATAGTGTTATGCATGCATAAAAATTCATGGAAGAAATACATGTGGAGAATATTATTCTTTTTTTTTTCTGTGTGAAACTTGATCAGAACAAGGCAAACAAGTGGCCCATTTTGGAGGTGCATCAATCAAACTGTACATTTGGAGGTACATTTGGATCTACAGTGTCCTTGAAAAGAGAGAGTTTGTATGTAACTATAAGCCTGTGTGGATTTAAAGGTCAGAATATATGGAATAAGTTGTGTCAGCAATGGCAGATTAACCAAAGAGTTAAGTTATAGTTAAATTTTCAGTCTTGTCAAGTAGTGTAATGCTTCATTAGTGAGTTTTGTGGCAAGGCTGCTTTGAATAGAATCCTTTTTTATCAGATGTTGTGCATATGCTCTCTCTGTGTTTGTCTGAAACAAAATGTAATGAAATAGCTAATAAACCCCCAATTTATTTGTTTCCTTTGAGAAACAAGTTCCCAACGTGCAACTACTGTTCTTTGTGTCATGTGTGCAACTTTTTCTCCCTTTCTCACTGTGCCTTTTTCAGGTGATCCCTTACCAAATGTTTTCTCTCTCCTCTTGCTTCTGATTAAGGGGAATAAAATATTTACCTATGTGTGCAGGTAGTCAGCAAGGTGGGAAAGCTCCTAAACCTTTCTTCTGCCACTCTGGAATTACACAAGGGCCTTGGACAACTCTAAGACCACATGGGAAGCAGAATGATAGAAAGGGAGCTGGGGGAAGGTGCAGCTTTGTCTGTTTTCCCTTACATTTGACCCTCAGAGGTGATCAAGAGAAGGGAACAAATGGTGGGTCTGCACCTATGAAGTGTCTTCAGTTTGTCCCTTCAGGGCTTTGGGAAGTTGGAGAGGAGAAACAGGGCAAGCCCAAAACGATTTAGTTGGGAAGTTAATACTAGCTTGAAATAGGTCAAAGTCATTGCGAGCTGCTCATTTCCTCATGACCTCAGTGTACTGTCCCCCAGTTCTCTGGCACTCAGCCTGAGTCAAAAGGTCAAAAGAGGTGATTCTTCAACTCTGCTCTCCTGAGACCCACCTGGAATACTACACACAATTCTGATGCCCTCAACATAAGAAGGACATGGAACTATTGGAGCAAGTCCAAAGGAGGCCACACAGTTGCTAAGAGCATCTCCCCTGTGAGGACAGGCTGAGGGAGTTGGGGCTATTCAGCCTGGAGAAGAGAAGACTGCATGGAGACCTCAGAGCAACTTTTCAATATCTGAAGGGCCTACAAGGAGCCGGAGAGGGACTCTTTATTAGGAACTTCAGTGACAGGACAAGGGGTAATGTGTTCAAACTGAAGGAGGGAAAGTCTAGGTTGGATGTGAGGGAACAGTTTTTCCTTGTGAGGGTGATGAGACACTGGCACAGGTTACCTAGGGATGTGGTGGCTGCCCTGACGCTGGTGGTGTTGAATGCCAGTCTGGATGAGGCCTTGAGCAACCTGATCTAGTGAGGAGGTGTCCCTGCCCAGCGCAGGGGTTGGGTCTAGATGATCTGTAAGGTCCATTCTAACCCTTAAATTCTATGATTCTGTGATCCCCATGAGCAGTTGTCTTATTCCATTAATGGCTGTATTAAACTTTATTTTCACTCTTTAGATCTCTCACTCCCTTAAACACCAATAACTAGTGTAAACTGCCTGTGAGGAGATACTAAGGAGCAATGCAGTAACCAGTGCATTGAAAACCACTTGGAGCTTGTGCCTTGGTGCCAGTGCCATGCTATGTTTACTTTCTGGAGCAGGGATGGAATTCAGCATTTTGGTTGCAGAAATCTCTCTTTTCTCTCTTGTTTTCTGAACACAGGACCTTGGTGATGGTTATCTCAGTAAAACACATTTCCAAGTAAGAAAGAGACATGTCCCACCAGATCTCAAGGAGGAGGACAGTGATACTACTGAACAAATGTTATTTGCACAGGTTGCAGTAAGTACAGATTTTAGACTTTGTGTGTTTGTAAAGTAAATAATGAAATTTAGAATTACTGTGCTACTAAGTCCTTCTAATTAGTCTCTGGTTACCAGTGGGTTTTAATTTTACTTTTCCTGATTACAGCATCTCATTCAGGTATTGTGAATTGAATTCACCACTGTTTTGGTGGTGAAAACTGGTAGGACATGGAAAGGCTCCAATGTCCTTTAAGTGCATCCTTAGAGGATGATATTTCTTAGCACATTGGTTTGGTAACATTCATAAAACTTCTTTATGTGTGCGTGGAAAAAGATTAAGCATCGAGATTTAGTTATTCTAGGTTTCTTATTAAAAGAAAAATGTTTAGGTTAATGATCATTTGAAGTGATAACTGATTAAATAGTGCAGATTAAATAGTTAATATACAATATATAACGGTGGGTAAAACATTTATACTTAGTGTCTACTTTTCTAGCATGGAACTAACTTAGTGTATGCTTTTCTAGCATTGAACTACCTTAAAATACTGAGCAATATTTTTAAACTATAAACCAGATTTGGTGTTTGTGAAAGAGAATAAGCTTGTTTCTTCCAGAAAACCAAAACTCTTCATTAAACGCTGGTTGGACTGATGTGAATAATTATTCTCTTGTCTGACTCTGTATTAGGCCTCGAGATTGTTGGTATATAATAATTGATTGTTTTTTTATCAGGATAAAAATGACAGAAATTCCATCCCTTGTTATGTCATTGCCATATATATGGAAATAAATATTGGATTATAATTGACTGAAGACAATGTTAGTTATTGTGATATATAAAGAATCATAGAATCAGCCAGATTGGAA
>NW_008686419.1:0-2280 GCF_000695815.1 Acanthisitta chloris
CCCGAGCCGCCACTGCAGTGCCGCCGGCCCAGGCTGCCCGCGCCCGCTCTCCCCTCAGCGCGGTGTCGCTCCGGACATCAGGCTGGCGACAGGAGGTGTAGGTTTGCCATGGGGGTGGTAAGACAGGAGCGAGGGGGGAGAGACGACACGACCCTCCCCAACCCCAGGGTTTAATCTCCGCTGCTTGCCGGGGTGTCTTCCTAATTACATCCAGAGGAATTTGTCAGTGTGGAGCCGTGCTGCAGTCCCGCTTGTGTGGCTTTCCTGCTGCTGTTGATTCCTGCTTCTTGGGTTATTTTCCTGCCGAAGAAGTTATTGCTGCTGTAGGGATGGTGTCCCATTGCTCAGGGCTAGAGCGGAGGGGAGCGAAGGGGAAGTTTCTTGGGAAGCACTTCCATTGTGCTCAGAAAGAAAGTGGCTCAGTGTCCTCCTAATGCATCTCATTTCCCCTCTGCCCTCTCTCCCCTGCTAGGACTCGCCAGATCTTGGGAGTTTCTTGCTGCATTAATTTACTAAACTAAAAAAAAAAAAAAGGGGGGGAAAAAAGGGAAAATAAAAAAAAGAAAAAGAGGGGGAGGTGGAGAAGAGGGAAGGCAGAGGGGAGGGGGTAACTCAGCCTCTCCACCATCCCAAGGCCCTCCTCTTAGCTGTTTTCATTGGTCTCAGGGCTGAAAAAACTACTCTAGGACGTGGTTGGATAAACGCATGTTGTTCAGCAGAGGCTGTTAACCTTTAAAGCGCTGATACCTTTTGGTTTATTTCAATTTTTTTAACCCGAATTGCTGTCTTTTTAAGAAGTCTCTGAAATCGTCTCCCTTGACAGGGCAAGCGTAACGTGCCTTAAGTCTCCATCTCGTGGAAGATCTGCTTGGCTGGCAGTTGATATATATTGCTGTTGGCTTTTAAGGAACATATCTGTGGGGTTTTTTTGTTGTTTGGTTTATGATTTTTTTCCTTTTTATCTTTATTTGATTCTTTCTTTTAATGTTTTGCAAAGAGGTTTGGCAAACACCAGAGCTATCAAGGCCAGGGCAGGTAAGGAGCATTTAGTAGTTTCTTATCACAGCTCCAGCAGTGCTCACAGAGTACTGAGCAGGGTGGTTGGGGAGGGAAGGAACGGGCTCCTTAATCACTTTGTCAGCGTGTCGCTCTGCTCGGCTTCTCATCAACTTCTGAGAATTGAAATGAAAACTTACCTCCTAAATAATCTTGGATTTTCTTTTCTCTTCTCTATTGTCTTGGCATAATAGGATTTTTCTTCTTTAAGTTCTGTCTTGTTTACTTGTCCTGTGCTTTGCAAAACTCCCCATGGCAAAGAGTCACTTTTAACCCCTTTTTAGCTGTTATTAATCTGTTCAAGGACTCCTCCCATCCCATGTTGGAAGGGTGGAGGTGAAATGGACTGCTTGCTCCACCATTACTGTAGCCCCCCAGGCTAGGAAATAATTACGTTTTTCTTCTCACTTTGAGTTGAATCTCCGAGGACCTTATTGGCATACTAAAATTCACCTGATGTTTTTGATCTCCTGGTTTAATTGTTTTAAAGCAGAATGTTTACTTAGTGAAGCAGACAGAAATATCCTTTGGGTTATCATTCAAAAGAAAAGAAAGACCTGCTTGGCTTCTAGCCATTGGTACAGTGGGAATTTAATCGGATTTACTCCAGCTCCTGGGTCTCAGTGTCTAGCTAGATTAATAACAGGCTCTGATTTCAACTCATGGAGATTCCTGGGGATGTGATTCCATGCAGCGTTTCCTGCCTGCTGCTTGCTGGCTCCTTGCTGTACTTTCTCTCCTGACATTTATCCCCACATGGATGAGCCTCTGTCACTGTGCTTTTCCAGCCTCAAGTGTGCTGACAGATCAGAGGAGGAGCTCCAGACTGGGGGTGTTAATGGGACCCATACACCAGGAAAGAAATGGTATTTCCCTGATTTTTTTTTTTTTTTACTGGGAAGAAGGACAAAGCAAGTGGCAGAATCATCTCTTGGCATCTGTGGGTTAAGTCTAGAGGCTGTCAGACTCCTGTTTCCCTTAGAAATAGAAATAGGCTCTGTAAGAGATATGACTGCCTCATGTGATATTTCCCTTGCTTGGAAGTTTGATCTTTTTTATACCAAAGGTATCTGTGCTTGTCTCCTTTTGTCCCCTCTTGCACTCCCTACACTATCTTGGGTTAGGGTAGCAGGGTGGCTGTGCTGAAGATCAAGAAAGCAGAAGAATCCATGTGCATATAAGGCAAAGAATCTTCTCAGCTATTCCTCTTGAAGGGTCTCAAAA
>NW_008686419.1:2311-15245 GCF_000695815.1 Acanthisitta chloris
ACTATCCTGGTGGTGATGGTGGCCAGGTGATTTGTGTCCAGGGACTCTTCTGCTGATATTCAAACATTTCTTCTTACTGGAGAGAAACAGGAGTATGATTTACTTTGACATTTGGGGAAATAGAGGCAAAACCAGGTTGCAACAGATATTTGGAACAGGTCTAGGCATGAAGGTGACTTAGACCGAGGAGTAAAACTAAAAGAAATGTGGATTTAAGGGATATAAGTTTTGCATGTCTTATCAGGATGACCCCAAAGGTACACACACATTCTGCACTATGCTTTTTTTATGCTCTAGTATCTCCCTCTTATTTGCTTGCCTTGTGCTACATAATTGTGGTCAGGGTGCATTCAGATCCTTGGAATTCACAACCTCTGATTTAACCCGGGTGATATGAGAAACAGACAACCAATCCTCACTGAACCCCATCTATAGTGATATCTGTGGTGAAGTTACCCACATTGGTTCTGTACAATGCCAGATGTTTAGTTTTCTCCTGTTCTCCAAGAAGCTAAGGACAGATAAACTGGAAGTTTAAGGTCTTAGGTCTGGAGATCTAATAATGGCTGGAAGTCAATCTTATCACTGTTACTTTAAGTAACCTTTGTCATCAGATTCTTCTCTCCCTGGATCTATACTGGATTACTCTTAGATTGGGTTTTAGCTTTCTGCTTGGTTTTGCTACAGTGGTTTGTGATGTACTTTTTGGGGGGAAAGGGTTCACTTGCCAGGTCTCCTGTTTTTCAAGCAGAGTTTAAATGGTTTTGAAAAGCATTTGTCTTTCTCTGGCAGCACTTGTACAAATGACAGAATGGAAGATAACTTATCATGATGTCAAATGAGGCTCTTAAAATTAGAATTACCTGCTGTGTGTTCATCTTGTTCTTGTTTTTAGTTTCAAAGTAGATGGTCTTGTAAAACTTGCTTGTAGGTGAAATTGTCTGGGAAGCTTCTATGTCATCTTCTTTCTGGGCTGTGAGTGATGGATTCTGTTCAATATAAGACACCACAAAGATAATGGTTTTAATTTGTTTTTCAGCAGTCAACTAAAATCTGGGGGCACCTGCAGTAAAGGGTGTGCACGGGGAGTGATAAAAGCCAGGGGATATCTGTTCCTCCAGTTTCCTTCATATGGTTCTTCCCTGATCCTTTCCCTTTGAAGAATGCAAGTGAATTTCTTCTCTGTGAAGAAAATAAATCTTCCTTGTAGTCTGTGACTTCCTTTTCTTTTTGATAGCTGATAGAATTGCTTAAAGACAAGGAGAACACAGAAGGCCTTGGAAATCACTCTGTAATGAGGTGAACATGCACCCTATGCTGAAAGTTAACCCAAAGCCTCATTCACAACTGCAAGTTGGTTACATTCTTGATCTGTTTTTCATCTCTGGACTTTACAGTAGATAGAGTCACTTTTGGGTACTTTTGCTTGCCTTTTTGAAATTCATATTCTGATAATAGATTCATTATGGGGATGAACTCCTTTGAGCTGACCATGCACATACTCTGCCTTCCTTCCCCAAATAAATTACAGGATTTTCAGTGGAGAAGTGGCTAACATAGCAGCAAAGTACACTCAGTGTATCTTGGGAATACTAAATCCATTATTGTCAGTTTGTTCTTTGGAGAATGGCTAATGAGGAAACAGTGCCCTAAGAACTTGGATTGTGCTTCCCAAGGCAGAGATTCAAATTGCTACAGCAGTACTACTTGCCTTTTGACACTGAACAAATGAAAAACAAATTTAAAATTAGAGTTAAGTTCAGGGAATTTTGCAAAGGAGTGTATAAAATAATTTCCTATTCAGCTAATTTCCATGTGCACTAAACTATTTCTCTGCAAGATGGTTCAGGTAAATATAATTATTTAATTTTATTTTTTTTAGAAACTTGAGAACCTGGGGTACTTCTTTCTAGAAAAATAATTGCTGGTAAAATAGCACCATAAAATATTTCTGCAATGTTTTGTGAAGTGTTTAGTCAAGATATTTTACTGAAAAGATAGACAGATGGAAGAGAATTCACTGGAACCAATGTAAAGGTCCGACTTCCATCTGTATTTCAAAAAGATATGTTTAAAATTGAACTCTGATGAAAAGTTTGATAAATTCAGTTTTTATATGCATTGGCTCTTTGGAAAACTATTACTGGAGTGTCTTGCATGGGAAATTCAACATAACTTGCAGCCTAGGGTTAGAAGGCTACTAGGGACAGAGGGGAGGGATTTGAGACTGGATATGGCACTTAGTGCCATGGTCTAGTAACCACAGTAGAGTTGGATTTGATGATCTTGGAGGTTTTTTCCAACCCGATTGATTCTATGATTCTATTCTATGATTTGTGGTGTAGGTGATTGATATTTTTGACTGAAATTGAGACCAAATAAGGTCTTTTATTCCACATTTTAAAAATCGTAGGTTTGACCATGTTTGAAGTTCAGCCTCAAACCTTCAGCCTCATCTTTCTCTACAGAAAGAGCTGTTATATGGATTGCCCTTGACCCTCACACTTCTGATCAGTAGATTTCTTGACAAGTAGATGAGGAGCTGCATTGATTTCTCATCACTGGAAACATGTTCCCCATGAGTCTGGTGATATCCAGTCTGTGACTGTGGACTCTTTGGAAGTGGTGTGAAGTCCTGTGTCAGGATGACTTCATGCCAGACTACAGGTTTACAGGAGGCCAAGGAAGAGCCTGCTGAGTGCATTATTCAGGTCTTCCTAACCTGAATGTCTTTGCCCTCCTATGTCAGGTGCATGAATCAGGTTAAGGCAGTAATTCCCAAAGAGGAGGAAATAAAGAGTAATGGATGGTCATTTCCCCCCTAGGAGTGCTGACTTTATAATAAATTTCCATGTCTCATATGTCACAGAATGACACTTGAGCTGTGAGTAGTCCTGTGCATGTCATAGGCCTGTAGCTGTTACAATTTATGTAGTGTTATGCAGTAGGAAAGCAGCATGAACTTTGTAGCCCTCCAAAAATTACACTGCTGCTTCCTTTAGAAGTTTGGTTTTCAGGTCATAAGCTAATTGTTTCTGACCTGTACAGAACAATTACCAGGCAATCTCAGTGAGTCAAGAAGTACTATTTCTTTCAAAGATCTCAACCAATAAAACTGGGTTTTGGCTACCTTATTGTGTGAATGAAAACCAAGCAAGTTAGTTTTACAGCCAGTCTTGCCAGAACTTGTCAGGTGCTGAGCATCATACAGTGGTTGGAATCATCATCTTAGCTTTTAGTGTTGTGAAACCCATCATTCCTGCCTCAGCAGCCCTCAAGTGGTGTAGGAAATGGAACTTTTCTACCCTGAATCTTGCTTGTAAATGAAAGAAACCATCAATTTATTTTGAGGTTAGCAGGCACCAGGTTTTGAGAGATGTTTACATAAAGGTATAAAACAATACAAGACAGACCTAGAGCTATTCAATCCCGTGGTCTTGGATTAAAAACAAGCAAAAAACCCCAACCATCAAACAAGAAAATACCCCACACCTCTCAAATATCCCCCAACTAAAACCAAACCCAAACCTAAACAAAGAGATCACATTAGGAAGAGAAAGAAAGAAAGAAATAGAAACTAGTACATTGAATAATTTCATAGCTTCATTTTTATTATGAATTGAATAAAGTGTATGTGGGAAACACTAAGAAGTGGAACCCTGTAGAGGAAATGTTTGACTGCAAATGAGAGATTTGGAAAGGAAATTGAAAGACAGTAATGCTCAAGTGGCCCCTGATTGTCCAAGTGCTTAGACACAGAAGCATCCTCTTACATGCCCCAATTCACTCACAGGACCAAGCAGCAAAATTTATCTGCTGGAGTGAAAGAAACAATCCACAGCTTTTTTTTTTTTATTATTCTTATTATAAACTTTTGGCAATAGAAATATTTGCATATCATCTAAAGGGTAAAAAGAAGCCCTTGTAGGATATCTCCTCTTTTAAACATTGCAAGAGGTTTGATCCTTCACCCCCTTTAATGAATGGAGGTATGGAACTGCTCTTGTTAACAATCTGTTTCTGAAAGTGTTGACGATAGGGTAGGTTTTCACATTGCATTAGCAGAAGAAAAGGCTGTTCACCTATCTGAGGTGTCTCCAGGTTTCATAGCACTGCTGAGGTGTAATGCATTCCTTCAATATCACAGTCTTCTTGATTTGTCCAAGTTAGTTGATGCACTTTGAGGTTATTTTACTCATGAGGAGTGGCAGCTCTGTCTGCTTCATTGCCATCCAAAGCAGTCATTCTTTAGTGAAGGAGGGATTTTGAGAGGTCATTAGGCAAATGATTTATTACCTAGCTGCACTTTATGTGATTGTTTTGAAACTGTGGCCCTGTGGATTTCCTTGAGTGTCACTGACCTGAGCTACTTGTTTGGTCTTCATAGAAACATCTTGCTGTATTTCAGGCAGAGAGAGCTGATGCTGGGCTGGGTTATTAAGGACACCTCTGCACTAGGTTTGTTGATGACTGTTTCTGAAAATCCTAGTGGGAGGCAAAAGGTGCCATTTGAAAATCTCAGCTGGGTTGTGTGCAAGTTGAGACACTCACCTCACCGAAAATTCTTGCCTCAGGTGCACTATCTCATGCCTCAGGTGAAAGACAAAGAACAGAGATTTTAGCACATTTGCTAAGTAGATTTTTACTGCCTTGGGCTATATATTTCTTTGCAGCTTGCTGAGCTAAATCCTACGACAGGTACGAACCCTCTTTCATGCCCTCTCTGAGCCCAATGTTTGCCCAGGGCTTGAGCTAAATTCCCCCCCTGCTGCCCCCAGAGAGGCTGCGAGGTTTGTTCAGTGAGCTCTGTGTTCCACATTTTGTCTGATACTACTGATTCACCAGCTAGGGAAGGGTATTAGTATGGACTACTCATTGGGTTCAGCAAAGGGAATTTGACAGCTGTCTTCACTGACTTATCCTCTGCCAAATGTGAATGGAGGGAATGTTCCTCTATGACGCAAACTTGTACGTGCTCTACTTGATCATAGCACTTGATAAAGCTCCTTCTCTAAATGACATGCCAATGCATGGGATTTCTTGATTTTCCTAAGACACTGATGATTAATGCCCTTTCTCTTGCACAGGGAGTATTGCTAAAGGTGTTTGTTGGAGAAGGACACTGAATCTCCTAGATTACACTTTTTTTTTTTACTTTAACTGCAAAGAGTGATTTTTCTACCAGAATGAGATTTCTCTTCCCTCTTCAAAATATTTAAATTGTGATGGGTTCTAATGACTCTCCAGGCAGAGTGCTTCTGTGTCTACAGTTCAGCTAATGGAAAACCACCCAAGTGCTACTGGTTACAAGTTTTGCTGCATTGTTCTGTTGCTGCCTTTATGTGCTGCATGTCTGGCCAAGACCAACTTTACAAAGCCTTTGTAAATTCCTGTAAGCATCGGTGGCCTGTACATATTGAAAGGAATGGAAGCATAAAACCCAGGATAGAAACTGAATGTTTTTTTTTTGTGAAAATATGCTAGCTCTGATTTGTTTTCCAAGCATCAATACAATTCTTTATGGTAAAAAAAAAAAAAAATGGAACGTTGTCATGCATTTCCTTTGGACAAATCAGAGAAAAGAAATTGCACCCCATCCATGATGCTGCATCATGCCAGCATTTTTCTTTTATATAGCTTTCCCTCCCCATGAAAATAGTTCTCTATCAAGGCAATTGAGCTGGACAAAAGTGATTTATGTAGTCTGTGCAAAAAGAAAAGGCTTTGTTAGGTTTCAGGGAAGACATGGAAACACTGGGGGTGAGAAACAGCTTGGCTGAGACATGGGTAATCACAATCCTCTCATTAAATATCCATGCCTATGACCAGACATGGCCTCACTTTGCATCTGCTGCTTGATTATCAAATCCATGAAGCTGTCATCAGGAAACAAAAAGCAGTAAATCAAATCAGTGGGCATCTTTCAATGGGAACTGAAGAAGGTTGTGATGTCATGTTCTCCTTTGGCTCATTGTCTGAATCTAACAGATGCTAAAACCTGTCCATGCACATTTCTACTTGCACATGGAAGTGCAAATATAACTCAACTTTTTAACTCTTCATGTAATGTCATCTTTTCTTCACCTACCAGATAACTCATCCACAGGAAAAGCAGCCCCTTCAACTGGTAGAGAATTTTATTTGACATCATGAGCTGTGATAGGGAGAGTCAAGGAGGATGTAGCCCTAGTTTGAAGCTGTTTAATTCAATATCAGGGGGAAATAGATCTGTAGTGGCCATTTCTCCCTAATAAAGAAGGGACATCTTGTCAGGTGACATCAACCTGATCTAGTAAGGAGGTGTCCCTGCCCATGGCAGGTCAGGTTGGGACTAGATGATCTGTAAGGTCCATTCTGACCCTTAAGTTCTATGATGAAATTTTAGAGAGCTTTATTTTATAGGCAGTAGTGGTTCTGATGTATTTCTCTTGGTATCTGAGAGCTTGCTGAATTGTCTGTGAAAGTATCACCAAAATATTATAACATAAAGGTATATACATATAACTTAACATATTTTTGTGTGTATATATCTATATATCTATATATAAATAATCAATAGCACCTGCATGGACTTATTTAGTAGAAAACGTAAGCTAAAACCAGAATATCTTTTGTCTTTTTGACATGTGTTGGGGAAATCTGGCATAACTTCATAGCTCCCAAACTCTTGGTAGCATGGAGGAATTTCTTCACATAAAGGGTTGTTAAAAATTGGAATGTGCTGCCCATGGAGGTGGTGCAGTCACCACCCTTGGAGGTGTTCAGGAAATGACTGGACGTGCCACTTAGTGCCATGGTCTACTTGACAAGGTGGTGATCAGTCAAATGTTGGACTTGATGACATCAGAGGTCTTTTCCAACTTAAATGATTCTGTGATTCTGTCTGTAACCCATATATATCATTACAGTAGATATAGTGTAATATGTAGCCCACAGAGCAGTTCTGTAGGCAGCAACATTCCTATAGGTTTGGCAGATTTCCCTTTTCTAACCCTCCACCAGAAATCTGCAGACATTTCTCCCTCTCCAGAGAGGTATTTTGTTGTACCACCAAGCTATTTGCTGGAGACCCTCACAGGAAAGTACCTGCAAATCTGGGCTGTGCCATGTATCCCACCTCAAGGTCTAGAGATATTAGAGAAATTCCAAAGCCATTTTATCCCACAGAAAAGTGCTATCTATCTCTTTAGGAGGCCTTTAGCTTGTCTGGACTATGGAAAACACTCCTGTTGTAATGTCTGGGACTGCTGGATTGCAGCTGTGTCCAATTTGTTGAATTCTTCTGGGCTACTGCTGGGATAAAGAATTGGCATTCAGATTTGAATCACTTCATGGCTTCTGGAAATACTTACTTTATCCCACACAGAAAGAGTCTTCTGATGCTGGAGATAGGCTGCTTCTCCTTTAACCAGTGTTCCTCAAAAATCCAGAGAATCCTGGAAAACTCTCTTCCAAGTCTCAATGTTCCAGAAAGCCCCAAATCTTGGATATGAGAACTTTTGATAACTGTGCAGGAAAGACTACAGCTGGGTTAGCCTTTGATAGCCTATGAACGTGCCTAAGCATCTAATTTCAGTTGAGCAGAAATTTGTGAGAGTTTCTATGAGCTTATGGGAACTGAGGCTTTCCAAGGACTCACAGCTTGGCTGAAGTTGGACAGGTCTCACTGGGAAGTGTAAGGCAGACATCTCCCAGCCCTGCTGAATCTAAATCTTCACTTAGAGTTACTGAGAATAGGTTAGTGTCTGTATAAATGATAAAGAAGTATGCTGGTTTTTTGCATTGGTAAAACACCATGTTTTCTTCAAAGAGTCTGCACTATTTTGGTAGAAAGCTGAGGAGGAATCCAATATAAAAATTGCCGTAACAGTTGAGGGTGGCCAAAATAATCAATAAAATGGGGTATTACAGTGGACTTCAGGCAGTCACAAGTGTAGGCTCTGCTCCTGGCACTGGGTGATGTGATACATTGCCTTGTAAATTCCAGTTAACATTACATCAGCTATCCATAGAGGGTGTGTCTGTGCTCCTGTATAAAACTGAGACCTCTGGGACCTTGTCTGTTAAACAGTTTGTTGGCCCAATAAATTGGCTCACGTGGCAGCTCTGTATGTTAGAAATCAATACAGCTACACTTGCCTTGTCCTAGCAGAGGATGGGAAAGCCCCAGGGACTGATTAAGTTCTCTTTGCTGAAAAAGCCGCTGCATCCTGAAACGTTTTAAATAAATGCCCTGTGTCTACAGGTAGTTCTGCATTTAATTCAGATTTTATAAGAGACTTGCTGTACACTCAATAAATGCAACTTGATTATAAGTAGCTTATTCACTGTAAATATGCATGTTATTTGGTAGACTGTAAATCTCATTATACTACTGGTTTTAATTAGGATGATGAGCTGTCATAGTGAATTGTCATTGGCCAGATTTTCTTGGTAATGTTGTGAGTGTCTAAATTCAGTTATCCATTTACCATCACAGCCCCTGAAATAGTAATTTGCTTATGAAATGTTTTAATAAACCAGATAATGCACATGTGCATTTTTCTCTTGGCTTGACACAGGCCCCAAATTGTTTTACATCCTGCCCAAAGCTCTCAGTGACATCAGCTGGTCACACTCTCCCCTGAGGCTGGTGCTTTTAGGAAGGAGAATCTCAGCAGTCTCTGGAAAAGCACAAGTGATGTGGATATGGAGAATATTCGACAGATTACCAAAATCGTAGGTGGCCAAATATTTTGGTGGTGAATGGGGGCTTTTAATAGAGACCAGCACTTGTTGCTTTTTTGGATTTGTGTTTCCTCTGGACCCTTGTGTGAATGAGTAGTCAGAGTGAGGACTTGGAGCAGTTTGGCTGTGGTGGCACATGTGTTTTCACATAGTGCTGTGAGTGCTGGTACTGTGGGCACTTCTGCAAGACCTTGTGACTCTGAATACAAGTGGCATGTGTCTCATGAGTCAGGTCTGTCCCTACGTGCCCCTTAAGAATTCAGGATTAAAATATCACTGAGGACCTAGCTGGGAAGGGAACTAGAGCTGCCTCAGGGCCAACATGTGTGTTCCTCTCCTGTTCCGAGAACCAAAATGGAAGGGTCATGCAAATGGAAATACACTAGTACATCTATATGCTCCAGTATTTTATGTGCATATATTTCCCTCCCTCCCAGAGAAATGAAGTCTGTTGACTTATGCTGCCCAGTAAATGATTTAGGTAAAACTTTATGCACACAACTTGTGTGGTTACCAATTACAATTCCCAGAGGAGGAGCAGAAGCAAAGAGAGAAAAGAGGAACTTGCCTTGTTGGTATGATAGGAGTTAATAATCAGTTTAATTCACAATCTCCAGCTTTTCAAAGGAGTTGCTAATAAGTGTTTGTCTTCTGTTTCCCTCCTACTCCTTTCCCCCTAGGAACTAGTGTGAGACATAGACAGCACTGATCACAGCAGCAAAATTGTAAAGGAGAGAAGAAATCCCCAGTGGAAACTCTTTAATCTGCCTCTGGAAAGGGCAATTTGTGTTAATAGGACAAAACTGTAACATTTAATATTAATTATAGGGATTGGGGGAGGAGCATGTGAAGGCTGGAGGCACAGAATAGACTGGAGGGAAGGAGAGATCCCATTGCAACAGTAGGAAATAGAGCATCCAGATGAGCCCTGTCTCTTCCATCAGCGAGAGGGAGTTTATCTAGACCTCCTACCTGTTGAATTCTGCTACCAGCAGAGAATCTTCATGTGTTGCTAACAGATCCAGTTTCTCTGTGTGTTCCTAGTGCAGTTTTGTTGGAGGTTGCTGAGTTCAGTCAGCAAATAGGATGTGCAAAAGATGAGAAAAAGTGTGTGGATTGGATTTCATGGTAGGGAAGTCTCTGTTGGGCTCTAGAGTATCTCAGCACATACGGCTTTGCAAAGGAAAGGTACTATCACCCTCTCTAAGGAGTCCACCTCTGAAATTTGGAACTAGGCAATGTGGGCACCAAGTGAAGGGCAAGAAAGGTGTCTGAGCACAGCAGTGACTTGTCTATTGCAAGCCTGAATTAATGCAGCCCTATCAGTTTCAGCTCTTGCTTCTGCTGCTCATGTGAGCACTGCATTTGGTTCCCATTTCTTTTCTCCAAAGTGCGATAAAAAGTTGATAGGAGATTTAATTTCCAGAAAGGGACACCCAGGCAGGCTGCAGGATGCCAGCTGTTGGGTAGATTAATGTGGGAAGTTTCCTTATCAGATGTTTAGAGTCTGTGTTACAGATAAGCAATTTCTCTTAAAAAATAAAAATGCATATAAATATCGCTTTGCCAATGAAGCATCTCAGTGATGTTCCATTATAAGCAGGAAGAACAGGAGCTGGATTTCATCTGACCTTTAAATTACCTCCATTTTATCAGTTCCACTTTATCAGTAGCTCTTTAGAGAATGAGCCCCTACTTGGAATTAATATATTCCTTCATTGCAGAAATCTGACATGGGCCTGTGAATACCCCAGTCAGAGTGTGCTTTTCCAGCAGAGATCACATCTGGAGAGAGGAGCACACTGACAAAGAGGAAGGGTGCTTTGTAGGGTTTTCTTTGCCTTGATTTGTTCCTTATAGAAGAAAGTTCATCACAGGCAAATGGTGACAGTGGCATAAAATCCTAATTCTTTCTTCTTTCTGTACTGCAGACCTGTGGGGTCAGAAGATGGATTATCTCCTTAGCATCCAAGAATGGAAGAAAATAACTTCTTGTAATTCTGGAGATAGAAATCAAATTGCTAAGTGTGTGAAGGGGTTGGATCTGGGGATTTTTTTAGGGGATGATACTGGATTTTTTTGTTTCTCTGGTATCTAGTGCTGACTGACTTTTCTTATACCCTCCTAAGACTGACTTTGGCAGTAAAGGCAAACAGCCAAGTGCAGCTCTTGCAGTGAAGTGGTTTCCTGGAGAGGAGCATGGGGAGTGCTGGGCCTCTCTCCCTCTCAAGCTTTCATCTACTTCTTGCTGGCACCACTTCTGGGACATAAACAGACCCCAGGAAACACTGAGGGTTTGCCACTGTCCTCATACAGCTGTTCATATCCAAGCCATCATGGCAAATGCAGTTTTAATTTCACAGACAGTTTGTGTCCAGGGGGTGAAATGATGCAGAGAAGCTCACAAGGATCAAACCTACTTTCCTGGCCTCAGTGGAGCTGAGGATACATTCTGTGTTTGTGCTGATGTTAAATTTCAGCAGTTTGATAAGGGACAGCTCCTGGGACCTGTATAATACTAAAAGGATATGAGAGGCAGGCAAGGGTTTCCAGCAGAAAGTTGCTCTATACTTAGTGGAATGTTTTTCCTGACTGTTTGGTGTGTGATTAACCACTGGTGTATGCATGGAGAGATGGGTTTTGTAATCCAGACTGTGCTTTGCCATATCAGTTACTGGCAGTATCATCTATGTACATGTTAAACTTTTTTTCCCCCATAGTTGTACTGTTAGAAAACTCCGGAGTGAATCATGGTCATAATGCCATGTATTGTCTTTCACAGTCATTTTCAGGTTGTTCCATATATTTATTTTTCAGGATGTCACCTCTCTGGTTGTCCCTCCCACTTTCCATCACCTTAGGGCTGCTTTAAACAATACTACTCCTGTGTTTGGTGAGGAAAATGGAATTTTATAATGGAGAAATAGCCTGTTGATAGTAGTTAATCTCCTTGTTTAAAAAAAATAGACCCATTTCATCTTCTAATTTAATGATAAATTGCAGTGATTCATCAGGGATGGAGGGTTTATTAATAGAGAGGATAATAAATAGGCTGCAGAGAGATATGAGAAAATAGTTTTGTCAAATAAGAGGCTTAGGAGAAAAAATGCAGAGTGCAAAGTCAGAACTGAAAACCTCAGAATCATTGTTATCTCTCTGTACCCCACACATCACCTCGAGGACCTTCTCTCCTTGTCTCAGACTTGCTGCTTTAATGAGCAATGTAAATGACCCAAGAAGAGAAATACCTAGGGATCCCCCTGTATGCTCTTCAGGTTAGTGGACATGTCTCCAGACCCAAGACAGGCATGAAAATATTCTAGGAATAAGCTGAGTTGGGGGAACTGGAACTGTCTATGAATTTGGGTTGAGTTTATGGAATTGTTTCTAATGAGACCTTCAACTATGAGATGAAAAATACAAAATACTTCTCCTTTTTTTGTATGGAAAATGGAATCTGGAATTCTAGGATCTGATATTCATTTTGTAGAGACAGTACAGGCAAAGTCACTCATGTAGTGATTTCCCTTTGGGGCCTAGAAGTGGGGTTCTTCTTGGGTTCAGGTTAATAGTAACTTAAGTTTGACATCTGTCCCTGCAAATGCTGATTAAGTTCGATGGGGATAAAAACTGGGAGGGAAATTTTCAAAAAGTCGCTGACAAAGTCCTTGTTGTTAGAAAAGTTTTGCTTAGGAGTGAAGATACAGTTCTTATTTCTCCAAATAGAGGGAAAAGTAAACATACATTTCCCCTTTCCTGGCAGGGCTTTTATTGAACAAGGGATTGGCAGAAGCTGTTGATCCTTTGAGAGCATCTACTCCTTCCAGTCCTTTGCTTCTCTCAGGAGAGAATGAGGTGGAACATTAATCCTGTAGGCCACTTAAAAGATTTAGTTTGACAGAAAAATGAGATGCTTTAAAATTTTGTTTTGGAGAACAAAAAAAAGTGAACTTTTGATCAGATTTGTGTGTTGTATTTTTCCTATTTGGGCCAGCAGCTAAACAGATTCTCCAGCACTCAACTACTTTCCAAGCCTCAGTGCTGGTTCTGATCTGTCAGGATGGTAGTAGCCCAGCATTTCTGCTTGCATGCTTCTGAACAGATGAGTGATCCTCCTGGTGCTAGTTAACAAACAGTTATTAATCATGCTTGCTTTCCATCTCCTTTGAAGGAAGAAAAAGGTTGGGAGTGCAATACTCCTACTCCT
>NW_008686419.1:15256-22435 GCF_000695815.1 Acanthisitta chloris
AGAGGAGAGGATGGGTCAGGCTGAAGCATCACCTGCTGTGGCATGGGATTTCTTCCAACGTGTGTGATGCTATTTAAGGAAACAGATTAGAAGAGGGGAGGGAGAGGGAAAATCCCTCTATTAACAAACTCATTAGTGCTGGGAGAAGTCAACCCAAATTGCTCTTCAGAAAAGCACTGTCTAGCCGGATTTATTATTCTCAGTAATTAGGGCGGTCAGGCTGAAGCATCACCTGCTGTGGCATGGGATTTCTTCCAACGTGTGTGATGCTATTTAAGGAAACAGATTAGAAGAGGGGAGGGAGAGGGAAAATCCCTCTATTAACAAACTCATTAGTGCTGGGAGAAGTCAACCCAAATTGCTCTTCAGAAAAGCACTGTCTAGCCGGATTTATTATTCTCAGTAATTAGGGCCAAACCAGGATGGAGTATGGTACAACCAGGGGCTGAGAGAGAGAACGTGGTCTGTTCAAAGCCAATTACTTGTAATTACTCAAGTCGAGATGTGGCATTTACACCTAAGAGGGAATAAGATCACAATACTATTTCCTTACCTAAAGAGCCTGTGCTTTGCTTGCAGGGTGTCTGTAGATCAGAAACACTGGGAGGGAGATGGTTTCAAGGGATGTGCTGGTTTGAGCTGGAGTAGAGTTAACTTTCTTCACAGAGGCTAGTATGAGGCTATGTTTGGGTTTTGTGCAGAACACAGAGTTGATAATGCAGAGATGTTTTTGTTATTGCTGAGCAGAGCTTACACAGAGTCAAGGCCTTTACTGCCTTCCATACTGCCACACTGGCAAGGAAGTTGGGGATGCATGGGAGATTGGGAGGAGACACAGCTGGGACAGATGACCCAAACTGACCAAAGGGATATTCCATACCATAGGACATCATGCTCAGTATATAAGGTGGGAGGAAGAAGGAGGAAGGGGGGACATCTGGAGTGATGGCGTTTGTCTTCCCAAGGAACCGTTACGCGTGATGGTCCCTGCTCTCCTGGAGATGGCTAAACACCTCCTGTCTTCGGGAAGCAGTGAATTAATTCCTTGTTTTGCTTTGCTTGTGTGTGCAGCTTTTGCTTTCTCTATTAAACTGTCTTTATCTCAACCCATGAGTTTTTGTAGCTTCTACCCTTCTAATTCGCTCCCCCATCCCGTTGGTGGGGGAGTGAGTGAGAGGCTGAGTGGTTCTTGGCTGCTGCTGGGGTTAAACCACGACAAAGGGATTTGAGTGGCAGATGAGAGGTGAGATGCCTGCATACATTTGTATGCTGACACTTAGATTGCCCCTGGACCTACACTGTTGAGGTGCATACATGTCTTCATTGAGTCATCTGGACCTAGCAGCAACACTAGCTCTGGGCACCATTCACAGGCTGGCAGAGGTCAGAACTCACATTCTCAGTGAAAAAGTGCCTTGTGAGGAAGTGATCCCAATCCTCAGCTGCTGTTGGGTATGCCATAGCTTTCCAGGGAGGCTTTTCTCCCTTGGACTTTAGTTGAGTGCTCAGTGCCCTGCAGTTGACTGCCCTGGAACGGAGCAGCAAGGAGAGGGGCAGAACCTCCTATAGCAGGCAACAGGAGTTTGGGCTTCATTTGTCCGAGCTGAGGAGTCCTGGCTGAGCTGCCAACAAAGTTGTCCTTTGCAGAAACTGATGAGGAAGGGAGAAGAAAATGGGTTCCCTAGGGAAAAATGCCGTGTAGTCACCTGCCCAGGAGTCTCTGAAGGCTGCGCTAGTTGCAAAAGCTTTTGTCTCTGCCTCTTCAAACACATCCGCCTGAGGGGTTTCTTTGAAAGAGGCTTTTTGGTGTCCTCCTTTCAAGTGGCAGGAGTTGTGTGTTTGAGCTGCAGGTGGCCAGCTTGGAGTCTGAGCAGTGTGTTTGCAGGGGCTGGTAATTCAAAACTCCCCGAGCAGAGAGGAAACATCGGAGATATTTAAGGATTCTCCGTGCCAGGATGTGGCTTGGACTTTGAAAACACAGTGGAAACTTAAAATACTTTCATCAAAGAAGTATAAGCATCTCTGTGGAGACACACAGCTGGCTTTAAAAGTGACCTTTTTTAAATGCAAGTTCTGGATCACAGTATAATCGGCTTACTTTAGTTTAAGTCTTCTTGAGTTTAGCAGTATCTCTTTAAAATGTATTTAAAGCAAATATAATAAAAACTTAAGCTGATATCATTCCTCTACTCCCACGCCTCCATCAGTATGCAGTTGTACTCTTCATCTTGCAAATCTGGCTCACACTGTCCTGTTCTAACCATTTTGTATGCATTTACTCCTAAAAAGTTTAAATCTCCACAGAGCCTCAGCCCCATGGCAGACAAGGGTAGGGCTGTTTGAAAGCTCTGCCAGCTCTCCCTGGCATGTTTTGAACATCAGTAGCTTTTCTGAGACTGGTTCAAAATCCCCTGCAGAGCTCTGGTGCTTTCTGTTCCTTGGCTGTTTCAATAGTAGTTGTTCTGAGCCAGACAAAGGTCCAACTATGAAATGCTGGTCTCCAACAGTATCAGAAATGGATACTTGTGGGAGAGTCAGAAGAACAGGGCAAGGGTTTCCAGCAGTTTGAAGCTCAGCAGCTGCTTAAACCACATAATATCTTTTTCTGAACTTCTCCAGCTGTTTTCTGAATCCTGGTAAGAACTTGGCATCCTGAACCTCCTGCGGCGAGCAGTTTCATAGCTTAATAAAGTTCTGTGTGAAGTTTCTCCTCTGGTCTGCTTTGAGCTGCCACTTACTTGTCCATTTGATGTTATGTTGTATGCTGGGAGAGATGGTGAACAATTTCCCTCTTTTCATTGCTAATATAAAATTCATGCTCTGTTTAGCTATCTCTTTTCTGCTCTGCTGAGTGGCTGCTTAGGTATTTCATAGAATGGTTTGGGTAGGAAGGGACTGTAAAGAAGATCTAGTTCCAACCCCCCTGCCATGGGCAGGGATGCCACCCACAAGATCAGGTTGCCCTGATGGAGTAGTAGGAGGGGACAGGAATAACTTCTATCCAGATGTCACATTGATCTGCATGGACTGAAAGGAATGTCTCTGGTCAGCAGGATGAACAGAGTTCTCTCCCAACCCATTAAATCTCAGCTTCCTGAGAAGTGCCAGACACATGTACACACTTGTTCAATCACTCCTGTCTGGGGAAAGCAGCAGAGTCCTCATGCTGCTCTCCCTGGCACTGTGACCTCATTTGACACCTGCAGTGGGGCTTGTGAGCCTTTATGGATAACATCAATATCCATAAGGCTACTCAGCTCTGTCTTCCACTTGTACAGCTCCCATTCCTGTCACAGCTGAATGCCTCTCCCAGTACCTCCCAGCAGAACCCAACACAGCCCCCTCCATTACTCACATGGCTCAGAGGAGCCCCACAGGGGCCTGGAGCCCCACTAAGAGAGTGGCTGGTGATACCAGAGATGTGGTAGAGTTTGGCAGAAGTTGTCCTTTTTGCAAAATATTTTTCCAGGTCTTCACTTCTTCAGGAGCATCAAGTCTTCCAAGGCCCAGCCTGGTAACTGGAGAATACCTCTGACAGCTCTACATGATAGGTGCTCCTTGTAGAGGTAAAGAAACTGTGGTAGCAGGTATCAGCTTCAACAGACACATTGGTATGCAGCTGGGCTCCCTCAGTGCTACCGAAATACTACACTTTTCGCAGCAGATAAACGCTAGAATTTGTGCAAAACTCTTCTGAAGAGGGTGGCACAGCTTCAAAGTGATTGACAAAACTATTGCTTTAACCAGGAAATATGTGTAACAGGGAAATGAAATGTTCATAAACCTTATTACATGTTCTGGTGTAGTTGACCTCTTGGTCTCTCTTCCACATCCTAACTGTATGAAACCAGCACAGTGCAATGGTTAACACTAGTGTTAGTCCAGCACCTTAAGCTTGCAGTTCAGTCCTTCTCTTTCTCAGGTAATCTTGTAGGTCAGCAAATGTATAAGCAAGGCAAAGCTTTCTGCCTCTACTTCTCAGCCACTTAGCATTAAGAGGACTTGATGGGAGCTGATTTGCCTCATGGTGGACACATCCTCCTGTTTGGAGACGTCTGTGCCACCGGGAGCTGCTGGGCAGGCAGCTTGGCAGGGTGGATTGCTGCATTGTGGAACTCACCTGGCACTCTGCAGAGGCACAGCTGCTGCAGGGGCTGGGTGCAGCACTAGGTTAGAATCCCACCGTGACACCACAGGAGAATTCTACAGCTGTCTCCAGCCTCCTGCTCTCCCTCCATTCCACCCTTGATTGAGCACAAAACTCCTTCTACTTCTCATCAGTTTACTCTCTGAAGTCATATCTCTCTGCAGCACTGAGTTGTTTCCAGATATGCTCTGAGAGTACAGTGAGGGGGAAGGGAGACAAGTTTCTTATTGATAATAGCTATCTTTAACTCTACAAATAGCCCAACCTCTGGGGATGTGCCTGAGCTGATGGAAGAATGGTTTATGTTGGTCCAGTTCCTGTGCAATGCTTGAAAACTGAGAGTAATGCAGAAAATATCTTTCTTTAGGACAGCAGATCATGACTCGGTGATTTTTTTATGTTTCCTTCAGGGAAAATGGGGTTAAGAGCTGATTTATACAAAAAGTAAGGAAGAAGAAGAAGAAAAACCCAGTGCAAAATAAGCAAGGCTAAAGTCCTCGTGTTATGAGATGGTTGCACAAACTAGTGGGGGAGAAATTGGGTGCTGAACTTCAGTAGAGCTGAATGTCTATCAGACAGCTGTAAATTTTGCTTTTGCACCTACTGGGCCAAGCATCCAGGGAGGACATGTGACGTGGTCAATGGGCTTGTCACCCCCTGGAAAGCACAGGTTTTGTATGCAAATGAAAGTAAGGGACAGAGGGAGAGGGAGGGCAGGAAATCTACACTGAGGATGTGGCTCTGTAGAGGGGGAAAAGGTAGGTGGTTGAGTTCTGAATGTTTTGATTTTCTGTAGGATCAAATATATCTTATCTGCTTTGGCTACCAGAGACAGGACCCTGAGTTAGAAACTTCTGCCAGACACTGTGTCAGTTAATTTCTAATCAAGTTCCTACTGCAGCCCATCAGAGGCTGATAAACACAGATTCTCTTCAGTCTCCATTCACCTTGTGCTTCGGGGAATTCACAGCTAGATAAGTGGTTTTTTGCAGGAGGGGAGCACTTGTGTACATAATCAAAATAGGGATGAAATGAGTGTGTAGGATTACATTGCAACAACTTAAAGGGTTAATTTGGCTCTCAAACTTTGTAGAGGTAAGGTTTGTTTTGATTTTGTTTTTTTTCTGTGCTTTTGTTTTGGTTGTGTGGGTTTTTTAAAACGTCACTGAATGTCCAAAATTGTGACAATATGCCCTTAAATTTGTCCAGATCCCCAAACAGTTTGCAAACTGTTCCTTTTGACTAGGTCTTGTGCTATCCATTATTCTTGGTGTTTGAGGGGTCATTTAAAGTCCATGCTATCATTAGTGAATCTGGACTGGAAGAAATCCAGACTAAATTATGTCTGGACTATTGTGAAGGTGATGAAAGAAATTAGACATTTCAGACGCCTTCGTGCTAGCAACGCTTCTGAATCTATCTTTTTGTTTGTGCATTTGTGAGCTCTTGGCTGTCTGTGACTGGGTCTTTTGGGGAAAAAAGGCATTTCTGTGCATGTTTGTGGGTGCTGTTCAGTAGCACAATATACTTGGATGAGTCTCTGCTCTTATTCCTTTTTGTGAATGTTCCTTTTCTTTTTCCTTTTTTTTCTCTTTTGTGCTTGAATCTTTAATTCCGAGGGTTACTTGCAACACAAAAGCTCCTTCCCAACTCTGTTGCAGTGGAAACAGGCTCATTAATGGACTCATTAATAATCTCCAGCCGGACGCTACCCAGGGAGATCTATGGGCTTTGAGTTAACATGTCTGTGGCTACCTCTGCCAAGTGGACATCTATTATTTTCTCACCTCAGCCACAGAAACGGCTCCCCTGACACAGGCACTTTGCTATACCACAATACCCAGAGATTGCTGAATATTCATTATATCTGACTGCCCAAAGTGCTTCGCCAGCATATGGTATTGGAGCCAAGATGTTTTATTACCTCTTGCCTTTTGCTTTCCTCAGAGAAAGTGGTGTGGCTTATATTGGCAGTTCAGTTAACTTTCTCATCTGAGCTCCTTCATTTGTGCTTTGCTTTGAGAAGGGGGAACAGAGGGAAAAACTGATTTAGCCCTAGTGCTTTGGTACCATGAAAGTGAAATTTACAGCCCTATTATTCTGCTGGAAGATTGATTAAAGAAGACAAGCCTTTGAACTTTGTTTCAAACAAGAGATGGTTGTAATAACTGTAATCTTCTGCTTTATATTTCCCCATGTGAGGGAGGGAGGAACTCCATTTACCTCTCTGTCACGGTGAAAATGAGGGATGTAAGTGGCCTGCATTCAAACAGCAGCAGCCACAGATCCTCTTTGTACCTCGTGAAATGGCATATGGCCATTTTGTGTTGCTTTCTGAGACTTCAAACTAGCTCACATTGCTTTGTGGACTTCTAGCCTGATTAAGGGTGGGCAGCAGAAATGACCCTACCACTGTGTGGCAGGACCATGGTCTGTGAACTCCATCTTCCAGCTGAAGTGAATATCAGTTTCCTGGTATTTCCCAGGTAAGAGCAATAAAATGGTCATACAGAGACAGTCTGCAGGTCCATCCATGCAGGATATTGTCTGTGGGCAGCAGCAAACTATGAAAAGTATATGGAAGTGGCTATATACATAGTGAGCTTTCTTCTGTTCTGTATGTACTAGCAAATGCCAAATCCTTGTGGCTAAACAGCTATGTACTCTTACAGGCTTATGCAAATACACAAAATTCCACCCTCGACAAAAATCCTCTTTTATTCACTGTCATGGTAAGAAAAGGGGGGGAAAGAATGAAATGTATCTTTGATCATTATGTAATTACTTGAGGATTTATCTTCATGGTTGTAGGAGCTTACAGTTTTTCCTTACAGTTCCCTTGCCTGTGGTTTGAGAGACTTACCTTCAATCCTTTCCTATGTCTGACTGGGTTCAAACCTGCTTTCATTGTTTTGCAGAAGCTTTCCCTGGCAATGAGGCTGTAGGCAGAGGTTTGTGTGTGTGAATGAAGGCAAGAGCTTCTGCATCAGTAGTTGTACTTCACGTGCACTTCTTCAATATTCAGCAAGGGA
>NW_008686419.1:22452-27761 GCF_000695815.1 Acanthisitta chloris
GTCCAGATACCACATCTGGTGGGCAAGAGCCCTGGGGGATTTGTGACATGTTGGTGGCTTGAGAGGTCTCTAGAAATGTGAATTCAAGGACCATTAGGTAGACAGGGAACTGAGTCCTGGTCCTTTGCCTGCAGTATAGGGGATAAAAGAAAACAATGCTGTTATTGTCTGATGTGTGGGACGTTTATTTCCTACCTGAAGGACACTGAGAACCTGATAAGCTGTGTCCACTGTTGTGTTAGTAGTTCTTGTCTTTCCTTAACTCTTTTTACATTCCAGATTGTGTCAATGAATTTAGAATTTGCACTTGCTGAGATGCTGAGCAGTGTTTAACTCTGTGCAATTGTTAAGGCTCCATTGCATTGATGGAGGGTTTTTCACTGATTACATAATGAGATTTGACTTTATACTTTTCCTTGCTCTGCGAGTGATGCTTTCCCTTCTCTAAAGAAATCTAAATTATCAAAAAACATGGGGATAGAGTGACAAATATGCCACATATCTTGGATACCCTGCAGAGAACACATCATGAAAAATTTTATGTGCAAGCAGTACAGGCAGGAAGATGTACATGGAAAATAGTATCTGTGATGGTAGAGATGTGGAGATACTCTGTTTTATACTACTTTAGTTTGAGGGTCTCTGTTCAAACCATCTTGACATGACTGTTATAAGAAGTTAATTCAGAATAATTATGCCATATTTTACTCTCTGCAGATCTTAGAGTCAAAGTTGATGAAACCAACCATGTCACCTAGTTCTCAGCTCAGTAGATATGCCTTCATAGTTGGAAATGAAATCATCTAGGTTTTTAAAATACATTTTCCTTACACATAAAAAACTGTTAGGGAGATTTAAATAGAAAATCCATTCCAGCTATAGAAGCGGAATGGAATAAACTGTCTGTGTGTCTGGCTAGAGGCATCAGAAAATCCAGTTAAAGAACCGGATTTTCTAGCTATTTATTCAATGTTTGCCTTCACTATATCCAGCCACACTTTGCAAAATAATAGGTTCATGTACTCTCTCTGCCAACAATATTAATATTTCAACCCTACATAGTTAAACCAGACTTCTTTATTTGCTTCAGTATTAATTCTTTGTATGCAGGTAAATACTGTCCTTAGCTTTGTGGGGCTCTGTGGAGCTCCTGTGTTTTGGCTTGGTACAGGGGTCAGCTGAGTTGGGCAGTGGAAGGGATTTATGCTTTGCTTTTCAATCATAAGCACATCACAAACACAACCTGGGTTATAACCAAATTGCAGACTTGTCAAATGGACAACATGCTAGATCTCCCAAACTTGGATTAAGTATGACTGGAATAGACAATGCCCAAGTCTGCATACAAATGTGCATGGTATTTATAGATCCTTCATGATTCTTCACTACTAGACCAGACTAAACATGGAAACAGGTATGACTGATGAAAGTGGATAAGCCACACTGTCCAAAAGAAAGGCTGTGTCTGGTCTGCCTGGGGTTGGGTGATCTGGAATTTAGTCATGTATCAAGTTTCCATTTTAGGCACTTTCCAACATTTGAAATTTACAGCCACTATGTGACTTTTGTGTTTCAAAATACTTTAGAACTCACCTTGGGATCAAAATGTTTTTAGATGTTAATTTTTTTTTCCTCCGGGTCAAAAATATTTAGCTTTTAAGGAGCATTGCCAACCTCATACCTTTTATGAGTCTGTATATTTTTAACTAAATCACAACAGCTATGGGATCCTCTTTTTTTTCCCCCCTCCTCATGCCAAATATAGGATTTTTTCCTTCAAAAAGGATTTTTGAATAAAAGCAATTTTTGTTTATCAGGAAGAAATTAAGCCCCTGTTGGGATCCTTTGATTTCTACAGTGTACTAAAGGTAGGGCACAGGAGATTTTTAATTTCATGGTTTGTTTGGTATTTCAGAGGCAGTGAACATGACTAGTTAGATCAGCTGATAGTGAACCAGAAGTCACAACATGTTGTCTAGCTTTGTTCGAGTCTTTTAAGTATTCTTTTGCCTTATTAACCCCTTCTGATAGGATGTGATTTATAACTGACTTGAAAATGGGAATAAATCCTCACAAATGGCAAATTCCTTAAAAGGCAGAAAAAGATTATAAATAATTTAAAGTACAAAAGTTAAAGGGGATGGATGGGATTTCTTCATGGACTGGTGCTACTAAACCATTGCTCCAACTTCATCTTGTTCATATCCAACCCAAGGATGGAATGTTGTCCTTGAGGTTACCTGGGGACACCCAGACCAGACAGGTACCTCATCTTAGCATAGAAACATAGAATTTAAGGATTGGAATGGACCTTACAGATCATCTAGTCCCAATCCCCTTCCCTGGGCAGGGACGACCCCTCACTACATCAGGTTGCTCAAGGCTCATCCAGTCTGGCCTTGAACACCACCAGGGTCAGGGCAGCCACCATGTCCCTGGGCAACCTGTGCCAGTGTCTCACCATCATTATAGTAAAATTTTTTTTCTAATATCTAACCTAAACTTCCCCTCCTTCAGTTTGAACCCATTACCCCTTGTCCTCTTGTTGCAGTTCCTAACACAGAGTCCCTCCCCAGTTCCTTGTAGGCCCTTCAGATATTGAAAAGTTGCTAGGAGTTATCCACAGTCTTCTCTTCTCCAAAAGGTCTTATGAGGAAAAGTGTCCTCTACAAAGTTAGAGATGTGGATAAGGGAATGTTTTGGGACTGTGTGTTATACTTGCATTTCCCATGTTGTGCTTTCTTGCTTGCAGATAGCCAGAAGAGGTCAATTCCAGGCTGCATTTTTTTATCTAAAATTCACCTAAAATGCCAACAAGCTTGTTGTGGTGTGGTTTTTTTTTTCAACCTTTTTACCCCAAACCCCTTTGTGTGTATGTAGTAGAATTAGAAGGGAATAAATAAACTCCAGTCATTAAAATTGCTCTCCTTCTTTACTTCTGTAGCCTCCATTTAGGAGCCTTGTGCTCTCCAGGACTCTGAAGGTACAGGGACTATCATTTCATGTCAGATTAAATTGACTGTTATGCCATGGACTGCTTCTAAAAACAATTCACTCTTCTCTGTGAGGATCATTCAAACTTCATCCTGACAGGATTCTAGAGAAGGAGGGGATTTTTAGATACCATAAAATTTATAAGCAGCCCTTGTCAAAGATATAGAACAATTTTATGGAGAATTTTAAACTTATTCTAAATTTTCAGAATTAGAGTCTGGTGAACATTTCTGCGAAATTTTGAGCAAAAAAAAAAGGTGTTTTAATGAGATTTATTTTAAAAAATAAAATATATCAAACATGGTATAATAATAATACAAACCCAGGACTCTGAAAATGGTTTTGGTCAAAGTCTATAGAAATCCACATTAAAAGAAAAAGACAGAAAAATATAAAAAGGGAAATTTTCCCAGAAGAAAATAGCCACTTTTTAACAGAAAATACTTTCCCCATTCTGATGTGCACACTTTTGTTTGCAATTCAGAAATTATTTAGGCTTTTGTTGCATTCTGTATTTTAATGACCAATTGATATTTGACTACCTTGTGATTACTAATGCATTTAATTAAACTTTCTGTTCCTTCCTTGCTTGAACAAAGGAATCCCAGAGACAATAACAAAGCCATTTCATCTCTTTGTAGCTGGACTGAGTCTGTTTCTGCTGTATATTGAAAACCAAGTTTATTCAGTGTTCCTATGTGAAATGAAATACAGAATAAATATTTACTGGGTTTTAAAAAAGTAGTTTGGAAACTTCTGCTGCTTCTATCAGCACTCACAGGGTCTGATTTGTGTCTTGCTCTGACTTCATGCTGTTGATAGCAGAGCAGTTGCTCCTCTTTCTACCTCTGAGGAAAATGAAACTGTTCTTGGTCTAGCCAGTAACACTCCTTGCCTGTTCCCAGGCTGAACAGGGGCACTGAGGTGATGAAAGACTTGCTCCTAACTCGTGGGTGCAGTGTCCTGTGTGGTGTGTTCAAGGTGATTTGGGTACCCTTAGCTCTGTAGCTGTTCAGCATGTCTGGCTGGGGATGGACAACCACCCAACACTGCCAACTAAAGGAGAGGGTTTGCTGTCCTCCTCACCAGCCTTCTTAGCTCTGGCCAACAGTAGTTGTTATAAATGACTGAGTCTCCAAACAGGATTACAGTCAAAATTTACAATGTATTATGTGAATTTAAGCAAGCAAACAGCGCTGGGTGCGCGGGGAGTCTCTGCTCTACCCACACACACCTAACAGTTCTGGTTCGGTTGATAAACATATTCGGTTGTTAATACATATTCATGACTGTCCCAAGCAGAGGGAGGTCTTTGTCAGGACATGTTCACTTTGCCTCCTTGAGCCTTCTCGAACTTTTTATCTCTTCTCCCAGCTCAGGCTCAGGAGTAAAAACCTAAAAGCCTCAGCCTAAGTTTAACCCCTTCTCCTCTGGCAGACTCAGCTGCAAATCAATTCCTGTCCAGCTTGAACCCCAAGAAGTTCCTCCAGGAACAACAACACAGCTTGAAAAACATGGGAAATGCTAAGCAAACAAAATGTCCTTAACGAACAATCTATACTATTCAGCCTACAGCATTAGTTCACAATAAGTATTTTTGCCCACCGCCAAGCACACCCTGGGGCACTGCCCACGGCTCTGCCCTCACCAATCTCTAGGCCCTCTTGACTTTTTAATGCTTGACTATGTGTCATAGCAGCTTCCAATTCCAAATGAGCAGTATCACAAATAATATAAGGCTTAGATTAGCAAAACAATATTGAGGTAGATATAGATTCTAACATTGCTCCGTATTGACACGAATCAGGGGACCATATTTCACAGTAGTGATACCAATATTGGTCCCAGGCCTCAAATACACCTATTGAAAAGGGAGGACTTTCAAGCTTGCAGCTCCCTGTGCCCATGGAGGTTCAAACCTGTGCTCCTGCCTTGCAGAACCCAACTCCAGGCTCTCTCACCAGCAGTGAGACTGACATGGAGCTACCAGAGGATTATAACTTCAAAATGAGACAGAGCGGTGGGAGCAGATGAGTGTTTAAATAACAAAGAGTCTCTTTTTATGCAAATATCCCAAGCACTAAAGAACAAAGAGAGAATCTCATCCCTCTCCTACCCTCTGAGAGCCTGGGAAGTGTAAGCAAATTGCTCCTACATGGAAGGGGAGGGTTTTGTTCCCTTTCCTAGTAGCTGTTGTGTGTTCTGCAAGAAAAGCAGAGGAGAGATGGTGAACACAAGCCTTTTCTTGTGTCTGGCTTGGAGGGAGGAGCAGCAAAGGAAGAGACAAGGCTGGTGTGGGCAATCTAACTCCTTCC
>NW_008686419.1:27800-55577 GCF_000695815.1 Acanthisitta chloris
TTGCTTGCTGTCCTAGAGAAGCGTTTGCCTGCCTCCAGAACCAGAGGACCTTGTAACTGCTGCAAGAAGCTTTCGAAATCCACAGCACTAACAAAAGAATAGGGAACAGAAAAATTAGATTAAAAGACATCTTCCATTGTGGGACAGCCCTTTCCCTCTTCATTAAATCGAGAGTCACAGGGCAAGAGGAGGGTGAAAGCATATGAGAGTAAGAACAGCACAAAACTCCATCAGTCTTATGTCTGACAAAGACTTTTATGAACAGTGGGACTGGTTGTGCCTGTGCTCGGGGCACAGGGTTAATTACACCTGATGTAGCATCCAGGTCACCTCGGTGGGAGGGTCTGTGAAGGAATAGCAATGAAAGCTGTCTGCAAACAAATTGGTTTATAAACCTGGAGCCCTCTCATTCTCAGAGAGACACTGGCTTCTTTATTTCTTTGAGGACTGGTAGGAAATCAGTCACTGAGGTAGCTAAAGCTTGGGCTATTGCTGAAAATATGAGACAGGTTCCATGTGTGTGTGAAGTGAAAAATCCCTGTCTCAGCTGGGAATGTGCTGCTGGCCCCTCTCTCCTTCTCAGCACTTCCCCTCCCTTCACAGCTGCTGGGGGAAATTTTATTCTAGATTCTGCTCTGTCTGTAGCCACTGGGTTTGGGGAAGGGGGGCTAAAGGGTCAGAATGAAAACGCAAGGCACAACAATACTTTCTCCACTTCACCTCTGGGCGTCTTTGACACATGTTCCTCAATGAAGCTTTTATTCTAGCAAATAAAATAGAAATATAGCAAATAAAAAGTGCTGTGAGTGTTTGCCTCTCTCACACTGCTGCCTTTCACTAGAAAACTCTCCATACCTCCACCTGATAGAAATTCTTATCTGACTTGACAGCAGCTGATTTATTTGCCAGCTACAAAACCAACATGAACAATTCTGTTGATGGGAGAGGAGAAGATGCTGCACAAGGAAGGTGATAATCTAGAAAGGCATTTTTCTGTGTAGAGAATTTTGGTTGAGATTTGATTTTTGGAAAGGAGCAGGAGAAAGTTACTTTCATAGTTGCAGAGGAAGATCCTGTGATCAGTCTGATGGATTTATGTGGCTCTTCAAGCACTTCCAAATGTCAAATTTTCTGCATAGTGGTGGTGGGGAATTGTCCCTGCTCAAAGGTGTATTCCAGAATCACAATAATATGTTTTATTGGACTGGACATTCTTGTTTACTGCCTGCTTGTAAAGTGTCTGGCACAGTGGGATTTCTTTGCTTAGCTGACATGCAGATGTTATCTCTGTAAATATTCTTGCTGTTCTGGATGCATGTACTTGAAATATTGCTGGGGTGGGGGGAAAATCAATCAGACTATCAGTAAAATCCATAGGTGGAGAACTTCAGTGCTGCCTGTTCCCATGGGCATTTAAATCCCCCAGGCAGCTTTGATAATCTCAGCTTGTAATTATTATCAGTAAACATTTTGCTGTTGGGAGCAGGTGAGAGTGGATTGAAGGAACTGGCATATATCCAAGGAATTTATACTCCACCTTATTATCATAGTAACTGTGTAGGGGAATAGATGATGTGTTTTCTTACTGCATTTCACCTCTTCGGTGACTGAGACACAGAGGAGCTCATAGTCTAACCAGAAATCTCTGTCCATTTGGGAATTTGAATAGAAATATTCTATATTCCAGGCCAGTGCCCTAACATACATCTTTTCTCCCTGTTATCATGCATCAAGGGAGAGATGGATGATTTCAGTATGTCTTTTTCACAGGGAGCATTGACATTTCATTATTTTTCTCTGAATTCCTATAATTTCTGAAATCCTTCCTTGTAGTAAATTAGGCATTTTTGAGTTTAATTTTTTAATTTTTATTTTCTTAGCAATCAGGTTTACTTACCATTTTTATATTGATCCGTAGTATTTCTAATTGTGAATTTGTTTCCTTGTAATTTTGATTTACAATATTTTAATCCAACCTCATGATTTTTCCCAAATCATCATCAACAGAAGTTTTATTTGCAATTGATTTCATATGTACATATGAAAATAGAAAAGTGAAAGTAATATAAATGAGTGAATATAAATGAGTATTCCAAAATGGCAGAAAAAAATTTCCCAAGCAAAAATTCCGAAAAGATCTAGTGTTGGTTTTTTCATTTAAATTGATCCAGTTTTCCTGCAACGCGAAAAAATCAGTTTTGTGCAAATAGCTTTCCCACAATGAATCTGTTGAGATGAAAAGATTGCAGCCAGTGTTGTTTGAGACCAGCTAATACTCCCACCAAATAGATGCAAAAATGTAGCAGTAACATTTTTATAGCCACAACCAGAAATTCTCCTACAAAACCCCTCTGGTATGCAGAAGTTTTGAAATAGAACAAAGATGAATATAAAGAACCAGACTGGAATTTGTCCTTTTATTTACCTTGTCCTGTCATCCTCACCTTGTAAACCACCTCCATGAAGCCTCATCCCTTCTGTTTTGGCAGCAGTGAACCTGATAGGAAAACAGAATGAAAATTAATTTAATGTCAATGGGTAATTGTGTCCCACCTCGATTCCTCTGCTGTATGGAGTGCCTTCCAGGAGTGCAGTGAACAGTCTGACTGCAGCTGGCACGTGTTTGTTCTCTCATCCCTCCTCAGGGGAAATTACTTTCAGGCGAGTGATTTGTTAGGAATTCTTTCTAAATATGTGCACATAGGATGCTAAATATTTGCTAGAAAAAGGCCAGGCCAAATAAATTCCTCCTGGAATGGAGGAAAATGAAGTTTGTGGGGATTATTATGTCTCATGAGTTAATATCAAAGCAATTAGGCAGAGCAGAGGAAAGTTGTTACCTACAGATGAGACATGGTGCTGCTGACCACAGCTGCAGTGATCCCTTTGGAAGGAGCATGTCTGTGTGTCATTGAACTTGGAGATAAGGACTAAGACTCAGAGTCTGACCTGTGCCCTCAGAGAGAGGAGAATACACGATAAGTTTAAATGAAAATATTTGCTCCTTACTTAGCTTTAGCAGAGGAGTTCTGAAGCAGTGCCCTGGCTAGGAGGCAAATGTCACCATGGAGTCTCACAGAAGAGTCAGGATCCAGATTATTTTCCTGTTAGAACCATTCCCAGGTTATCCAACATGCAAAGCAGAAGCAGGACTTGTTCCTCCTGAAACACTGTGTCTCAAGGGTGTTCCAGGGTAAGGAACATGTTGCATTTATTGCCCTGTGAAGACTTTTTTGTGTGTTCCCATATGTAGAGCTTTGTCCCCAACAGCTGTTGGCAGCTGTCTCCCTTTCAGTGCTCTCCTGTGGGACTCCTGGTAGTGCATCATATCTCTGCCTCACTGATTCTCACTGATCCAGAGGCACAACCTGCCTGGAAAGAGTTTTCCTGTCTCCCTCCTATGCTTTCTAGAGAGAAAGCAAAGGAGTACTAGGGGACACACAAATGCAAGATAGGATGAGCATTTCACTGCTCTGTGCTTCAGTGTCCCTAGGTGTAAAATGAGAGAAGTATCTCCTACATTTAACTTTGGGGTTCAGTTTGTGGCTGTTCATAAGAGCCAGAGCTGTTCTAGAAATGGATTTTTTTGACTGTTTGATTGATTACTAACTTTCAGAACTATGACAGTTCTGAACTGGGTTTTGCTACACACCTGGGTTGCTTTTTTTTTTTTTAATCCCTCATTCCTGTGGCAATTTGTTTTCCCCACCAGCAAAATATTTATGGGCACTTGAAACATTGTTTCCTTACACCAGTGTTTTGATGGTAGAAATTGAGGAAATTGGTTTTGGCAAAATAAATACTTTAATCTGTTAGAAGCATCATGTGTTGGGTTAGTGAAACACTCATATGCAGCAGAGGGTTTTGTGGCTTGGGAAGTGTGTGGTTATTGTTGTTTAGGTAGGCTACAAAACAGATTGCAGTGATAATTTTTGCTGGATTCTAAATAGTTATATATAGAGTTGACTTTCTTAGCAGTACTAGTTCTTCTGCAGGAAGGTTGTACATGGACAGTGTGTCCTCCTGCAGTTGAACAAATCATTGTGTTCAGCAAATCTGGGTGAAAGATATAATCAAAATGAAGGTGAGCTCTTCCTTATATACCCCTCTTGCCTTCCCTTACCCACCATCTGCTCACTGCTGCTGTACTGAGCATCTGCCTGGCTCTTTGTGCCATTCTTGCCTCTGGTCCAGTTCCCAGGAGGGCTCTAGGCTCTGAAGCACTGCTTGAAACTGCTGTGCTGGGTGAGTTGTTTGTGTCATTGCTAAAACAAAGTCTCTGGTGCCTCCTTGTAGGAGAATTAAAGGTCACAGGAAGCTCTTGGGAAGGGATGAATGGCAAGAAGGGTTGGTACCTTCACGTGCTGGTTTCTGTGAAACATTGGATACCCAACTTTAAGAAGTTCTTGTCTTCTGGGGGCTTTGCCCTAAAAAAGGCTCTGTTCCCATCAGATACCCAGCAGACAAGTCATGGCTATATGCAGGATTCTTGATGAAACTGTTTTGTTGCAAGGATGAGTGGTTTCAAGACACAGGGGAAAGTCTTGAAAAGTCCCTTTCATTTGCTCTGTGACTTTCATGCAGTCACATGGGCACCTGTGTTCTCTAACTGACAGTTGGAAACAGGCTAGAGGGGGAATTAAAACCATCAGCTCACCCTCAAATGCCCTGCAAATATGATGCCTTTTTAATAAAATCTCTTATAGATGTAGCGAGCAATAATCTATCTTTCTTCAGGCTATTGACTTTCCTATAAAGAGCAATGCAGAGCAGTGTCCTTCCTTCAGAAATCTCAGAGGCTGTTAAACACCACCTCCTGGGAGGACCTTGTTCTCATCTAAGCATGATGGTTTTCTGACTAATTTAAGTTTATCCTTATTCAGCTTCATTGCTGTCAGGGCTGCTACTCAAAATAGAGCTTGTCCATAGGTGAATGTCTTTAAATGCTGAACTGGAAAGAGACAGACTTGTGCCAGATTTTTTTTAAAGCCATCTATTTAGAATGCCACTTTAAAAATTAATATGTGTTAGTTTCAAGATGATAATTCTATATGAAGTGGCTTTTAGGCAAGGAGTTCCTTTTCTGCCTATGCTGTTCCCACTCACGCTGTATCATCCTGTGCAAGAATCCTTTGGAATTCAGGGTGGCTGGATAACTTGCAGTCCTTAGCTCTGCTTTCAGGCTCGTGGATATCTTCAGTGCTGAGGTCATGGTAGTCTCTCTGTAAGGGATCTAAAAGTAATTTTTGTCAGTTTAATGTGATTCATTTTCTTCCTTTCACTATTTTTTGTAAAGGATGGTTTCGCAATTTTCTGGTATTTTCTTTGTAGAGACCTTTTCTTTGTTTAGTCTTCTGTGAAGGTTATGATTTGCTGTTAGTAAATGTAACATTTTGCAGCAAGGCTGGTTTGGTTTGATTCTAAACGTTTCTCTGCTTTTATTGACAATGAAGTCAATAAAAAGACTCAGGGTGTTAGGAGAAGAGAGGTTATTTTCCTTGCACAACAGCAGTGGCATGAGCGAATTCTGTGTCCCCTCTGAGCTCTCCTTGAGCCCAGGGCACAGTGGCTTTCCCAGCCCTGTTGCTCTCCTTACAGTTTGCTGCCACTTTTCAGTTGTTGCTGTCTTGCCTCATGGGTGACATCATATCCAGCTGCTGGTGAGCTGACTGTGAAGTCAAGGGAAAAGAATACAGCTTGACTTAGTTGTATGATCTGGTTAAGCTCTCCCCAGATAGAAAAGCTCTTACTTTCCTCCCTGCAAAAAGGGAGGAGGATGGAAGACAGAAGAAGCAGTGATAGCTGCAAGGCTGAGTGGTTTTCTGAAGGATTCTGTGAGAGATCAGCTGCTTTGAGTAAAGAAAGAGGAAGCTGAGAACAATTTTGCTGTAAAACTGACTTAGTTCTGAGCACTACCTTGAAAAATTGTGAAGTAGTGTGATACAAATTGTCATGTTTGTTTCTTGACATGCTTGGCTAGTAATGCACTCTTGTCCATTCAGTCTCTGTTGGCTTTGAGATTTTTTGCATCATCCTTCCCTTGTTAGTAATTGAACTACAACATCCATAAAACTTTTCTAAAACAAATCTGGGATTAGCCTAATTCAGGGAGCATCTGGATCAGTAGTGCTGTGCACTGTGCAGTGAGAAGATGCTAGGAATTGTCTTTCTGGTGCATTGGCTGCCCAGGAAAGTGGTGGAATCACCATCCTTGGAAGTATTGAAAAGACATGTAGATGCAGCACTTAGGGACATGGTTTAATGATGGACTTGGCAGCACTGGGTTAGCAGTTGGACTTGATGATATTAAAGGTCTTTTCCAACCTGAACAATTCTGTGATTCTATGGTTGGTGTCCTGAGCTTGGTTTAAAACTCTGACTAAGCTTGATATATCAGCCAAGTTCCCATCTGCTGTGTGGTTATTTAAATGAAAATATTCTCCTCTTGCTTTCTAGGCCCTCCATCCTTCTCTTACTGATGCTGTTGACCTGAGTTCCTTGGCTGACCTCTGCAATCTACCGAGTTGCAAAATTTGCAAAATTATCTACTGCCTCTGGTCACTGCCTTCTGCCATCCATGGGATGCTCCCTCCAGTCCTGTGTGGTAAGTCTCCTTCCTTTCAGATTCAAATAAGTCATAATACCTGTGAAAGCAGATAGGTAGATCCCAGGGAAATCTACTTTGGCAATGGCAAATCAAAATGGTTTTCGCTCATTCCACATTTTCTTCATTGAATTGAAGGGGAAAAATAGCAAGTAAAAGAATTTTTGCCTTCTCCTATGTGCAGCTTGAAACAAGCTGAGATGCCTAATTTCAATCTGAACTTAAGGTCGTAAAAATTTGATTAACATCCAGTGGCATTACTCAATTTGTGTGAAAGACCAAAGAGAACATGCCAATTGCTTGTAAATCACCTTGTTCCTTTGATGTCCTGGCAAAGCAGCAGTGAGCCTTGCCCTGGCACAGTACCTGGAGGAGTCCTGGGGGCTCAGGGCTGGCTGAAAGGATGGTTCCCTCCCTCCCTTATGCTGTTCATAATCTGCACCTCAGATGGTCACACAGCAAAGAGCACACAGGCTTTGACTGGAGACAGTTTCTTCTTAGTGTTGGATGTACAAATACTGAGTTGCTAATAAGGAGAGTTCTACCTGCTTATTGTGTGAGGTCTGTGTTTGGCTTCAGCACATTTCCTCTGTGTGTGATACTCAAAGCTGTAGAGAGCTGCTAATGTGAATTATCTGGGCAGCTGCTATCGAGCTCATATAGCTGTCATAACTTCATATATGCTTCTATCAGCTATGCCAAACTGTCAGCACTATAGAAAACTCCAGGCCTCAGCACTAAAAACCACTCTGGGCCAGGTCTCAGAGGATCCAGCAATTTCTTGTGGTTTAGAAGGTATCTGAGAAGCTGTTGGTTTTGCCCTGCTGATTTCTGAAGATGAAAGTTTTGCTTAAAAATTCTCAGCAACATCTGGAACTCTCTTACATCCAGCTGAAGTGGGAAAGTTATTAACCTTGGGTGAGCAGAGTTTGCTTTTTAAAAAATGAATCAAAAGAACATGTTTTGATACATTAAAAAATGCTTGTCATAAAACTGCTGTTTCTGTGCCTGCCAAAGCCAAGAACTGTTCAGGCGTGGGAAAGAGCAAAGAGAAAAAGCCAATAAAAACTATCCAAGCCTAACGGAAATATTAGGAAAGGAGATAAAAGACAACCACCTGGGATGGCTTTGAAACAACTGATTTTAATCCCCTGCTGGTGCTACATGTTTCCTTAGAAAGGGAATTTATAGATAAAGGAAAGATTGCATGGATAATGTGCTTGGTCAGTGTTCGTAACCCTCAGCCTGGGGCCAAACGCTCCTCGAAGGGAAGGAATGGTGTTTTCCTGTAGATAGCAGGAATTCCCTTGTTTCTTGTATCTCCTCTGCAGATCTGGTAGTGCTTTAGGGAAGGAGTGCCGGTCTCCAATCATACAGAAAGGAGGCAGCAATGATCACAGACAAACACGCACAAGTAGATAATGCAATGGACTTGGGAGCTGCTCAGTCTTTGGAAAAATGTTGTAGCTGAGAGGAATTTGTAAGCGATTGGAAAGACTAGAAAGAGTCTGGAAATGGTAGCAGCAGCTTCATACTGCTGAGATAAAGTTTCTAATACAGTGGGTTTATGGAAACCTTCAGGATTTGTCCTTACACAGCAGTATGAGTTTGGACAATGGCCAGGATGCCATCTGCAAAAATCCAAAACACTTTATAGAATAGATATTGCTCTCCCCTAACTCCCCAACAGCACTTCCAGCCAAGTGGGAATGGAGGAATTTTATAAGATTAGCAGGTTACAGGCTACAAACAGAGAGCTAACCTTGTCTGCCTCCAAAGCCAGGGGTATAATCTCTAAATTAAATTTACATGATTTATCACATCTAGGAAGATTGGTGAAACAACTAGAAAAACTAGAGCAGAGGGGAGGAGATGATAGCCATTGGAATGGGGGAGTTTTCTCTCATCGGTGGTAAAATGCACAACTCAAACCACTGAAATGGGATTAGTAGTGGGTCCTCAAACCCAATTGTTCTGAAACACAGAGGTGCATAATATGTTATTTTCAAAATGCAATATCTCAGGACAGCGAGTCATCTGTTGTCACAGAGGAATCAGATGGAAAGTGCATTAAAAGTTGGAATTAGTCCCCACTGGGAGAACTGCACTGAGTCATGGTGATATATGGGATCTGTGCAAAGGGAAGAGAGACAATATTCTCCCTATGATTTATGCATTGCATAGTCACTGCCACTTCCCACAGCATTTCTGTTCTCTTGGCTGCAGACAACAACAAAGAGAGGTTTCCCCTGGCTCCCTCAGAGTCTCATTACACTGGGGGTTTAGTGGTGGAGAAGCTTCATTAGGATGGTGGAAATGTGTTTGAAAATCAAGAAGAAACTCATACAAAATGCAAAGACCACCAGAAGCTGACCTAGGAGGAGAAATAGCAGATTAGATGCGTTTTATTTGCTTGATGCCTTAATTTACAGAGTTGATACATAGAAGGATGGTTTGGTTAAATATCTCAAGTTTATTGCTTCTTCAATGCCAGCTTTCATGACATCCCATAAAAGGCACTGTGCAAATGTAAATCCATGAGGAACTAACAGGGAATTTGGGCTGTGCATGGCCAAGCTGCTTTTGAAAAAGTGTGAGTTTGCAACCAGGCTCAGTCCATGGGTCACAGAGAGCTAAAACCATGTTCAAGTCTGTATAAATAAAGCAAGAACTAGACCCAGGACAACTGCTGAGACTTTGGTGCTCACAACAAAACTCACCCTGCCTTTCCTTCTGTGATCCCCTACACCACCACTTCCCGCTGCTGCTCAGCTCTAGAGGCAATTTGCCTTCATCCAGTTACATGCTCTGAGTTTGCTTTGCTGACTCTTAAGTAACAGCTACAGCTAATACAGGTATAAAGCCACATCCTAAAAACTTACCCCACACATTGCAAAGGGACTGATTAAAGCTTTCTTGTTATCCCTAGGAAATTTGGGTACCTCCTAAGGAAAAGCTATGAAATAGTTTCCCTTGTTAACTGCTGGGATCTTCTTAGAAGTCCTATCATATTTCATTTTTATTACCTGTTACTAGAACTACCCAGGTGGCATATTGAAGAACACTTGTCAAAAAAATGTAGCATTGTTCTTTTATCAGGAATAAATGAAATTTATCTCATAACCCGATCTCCTTCTGAAATTACTATAGATCCAGGCAAAGAGGAATCGAAGATAATATATTTTCTTCATTTAGTGCATTAGCATTCATCATCTTTCCTCGTATTTTTCCATCTTCTTTCAATAAAACCCCAGGTATTTAAAGGCTAGTAAAGACAGTTTTGTTTTGCTTTTGCTGGGTTTTGCTGGTTAGCTGAAGCTGGCATGTGGCCAGCCTCACATCCACATAGTCTCTGTTAAAACCTGGTGGGGTGCCACTCCAAGGAGACACCTCATTAAATTCATGTTGGCAAATATTTGTCACCTTCTCCGGAGCTCTGCAGTGATTAAAGTTGGGATTTTCCTCACCTCATCTCTGAGCCATTTCCTGGATCCATGCTAACAAGCACTTTGACCAGGTAGCCAGGATTATTTGCCCTCTAAAGTGCCTTTCTCTCTCTCTACTGTTGAGGGAGCCTGGATGACAAGCCTGGGCTACAGACTTTATTTTTTGATGCTTAAAATGAGATGAATTCTATCCTCCAATTCCCTCAAAACTATTTACTTGATTTTTCTTCCCTGCTGCCTCTGGCAAGAGCCTGTTTCAGATCAGTTCTTCCCTGTATGAAGAGGTTCTCGCTCGATTCCTCCAAGGCTTGACCTTTCCCGAGTTTTTTCATTTATGCCACCTGCTTCCCACGTTTGACATAGGCCTAAATAGTTTCGTATCATCTCATGAATTCTCTTTAGAGTTATGTTTTACCTCGGTTACCTCTGAGTCTCCTCTCTCCCAACAAATGCAGGTCATGTTTGTCCAGTGCTTCAGTGTGAAGTGCCAAGCTGCTGAATCAGTCTTGTATTGCCTAAACTCCTTCCTCACAGCAACATCTTCTGGGCCAAGCTATTGCTTGTTCAGACTGTGGCAGTGAGGGAGAGGAAGGACCCAAGGAAATGCTTTTTCCTTGGCTGAGCTTTTGTGCTGGAAGAGTCTTGGTACAGCTGAATGTCTCCAGAGATGCAAGGAGGTTGCTGAAGGCAGTACAGTAGCTCCATGAAGGGGGTTTGTGCCAAGATTTATATGCTGTTAAGTTCTGGGAAAAATGGAATGGAATCATTGCTCTCTGGGTATTTGATTGTTTGTTTTTTTTCCCCAAATAAACATTTGGGAACCTCGGGCACACTGCAAAGGAGGTTGGTGAGCAAATTCCAGGCCACATACATGTATTTCCCTCTTTTTTCTTTTCCTATCCAGTTACCTTCAAAGTCATTCTCCTATTTTCCAGGTTGTTTATTTAACTTGGACATCAGCATGCTGTGGAGGGAAAGGCCATAAAAGCAAAGCATGGTTCAACATCACTTGAAAGGCACATTTTTAATATGCACTATAGTTTGTGTCCAATTTGGGGCTGGCTTTCTGTGATCACTTTTTGAGCACTGTATATTTGCATGAAGTGGAGCATCTTGGCCACAATCTCAGTTTACTGCTTGCTAATCTTAGGTACACCTCAAGTGATTCTGGGCTTGCTCAGATGCATAGAGAGAAATTAGTCTTTCCTCTGTTAAGAAGGATGAGGTGGGGTCATCTTGCCCTAATCCAGTTTATCCTTTCACTGTCCCAGCCTGTTCCTGAGACCACCAGGCTGGAGGTTTGTAGTGCATCCACCTCCTTAGCTCTGTCTCTGCTGCTGGAGTAATCACAGGTTGTGTCTGCCAGAGCTGGGTGATCTTTCACTGAGAGGGGAGTAATATCCACTGTAAACCTCACCCGGAACATCACTGATCTGGAACAACAACTTCCAGGAAGCAGGTGAACAAATGATTTATCAAAGGTAGTTTTGACCCTTGCCAGGGTCATATTAAACACCTTCTTTCTTTCCAGCTGACTGTGTGTAGCCTTGAGAGTCTGGTCACAAGGCACTGATATATGTTTTCCCCATCTTACCCTCCATTAACTGAGCCACAGTAAGGGAGTTTCAGTCTCTGAAAAGGCATTAGGGAAAGTCTGAGAAGAAAAGAACTGCTGGTGCTGTGGGACTAGGTGGTTTGTGCCAATTAGTGAGAATTTATGTTTTGGACTCTTTTATTTACTTATGGGTCTGATGTGGAGAATCTGCTGGTCCCTCACCAGCGATGGAACTGTATGTACACGAGTTTTGATTGGTTTTCATGGAAAATACAATAGTTTTTAACTAGATGAGTCACTAGGTGCTGTTCCTCAGGGACAGGAGTGATCCCTCACTCCTTGGAAACTTCACATCAGACGATGATGTCTCACACTGCAGGTTCAGTCCACTAAATTTTGATTCTAAAGTAACTATGTTAGCCTCCAAAGAATCTCTCATTTCAGTCTAGAGGGTGTGAAAGTGTCTGCACAGGGTTGAGACCCCAGTGGAGTGAATCATTCTGTGGAGATACCTCGTTAACCTGGGGAGGGCCAAGGATCACTAGTCACTATGTCTACTTTCAGCATCCCAGTTAAGCATCTCCAGTCTTGTGGGGTGAAGCTGTGTCTGGTCTCCCAGTTAAACTGCTGGTGTTTAATGAATCCCTCACTTCAAGAAAGGCATTGAGGTGCTGCAGTGTGACCTAAGAATGGCAATGAAGCCGGTGAAGTCTTAGGAGTAGTGGCTGAGGGATCTGGGGGGGCCCAGCCTGGAAAGGAGGCTCAGGGGGACCTGATTGCTCTGTACAACTCCCTGAAAGAAGGTTGTAGCCAGATGGTAATCAGTGTCTTCTCCCAAATAACAAGAGATAGGACAAGAGGAAATGGCTGCAGCTTGCACCAGGAGAGGTTTAGATTGGATATTAGGAAAAATTTCATCACTGAAATGGTTGTCAAACACTGGAAGAGGCTGCCCAGGGCAGTGATGGAGTCACCATCCCTGAGGGATTTAAAGGATGTGTATATGTGGTACTAGGGGACGTGGTTTAGTGGTGGACTTGGCAGTGCTGGGTTAGTGGTTGGACTCAATGATCTTAGAGGTATTTTCCAACCCATATGATTCTATGATTCTGAATAAATTATTTTAAGACTTTCCAGCCTTTTACTACTGTAAGCAGGAAGGGGATCCTTATATTTTCCACCTCAAGGGGGAGTTGTCTCTTGTCCTGTGTTATCAGGGTGACAGCATCCTTTGTAATGTAAGGGTTTTATCTTCACGGTGGCAAAGTAAGAAAACAGTAGATTTTGTATGAAGGAAACCTTTGAATCTGCCAAATACTTGTGAGGCAACAAAACTCACAAAGGACCTGGAATGTGGCTGATTTATGACTGTTTTGTGGGTGTAATTTTCTCTGCTTACTGGTCCTAGGCTTTGTTTGCTTAGGGAGAACACCACTGTGCGTGTTTCAGTGTGACATTTACAGTTTCCCTCATGCAAATTGGCCCAGCAGCAGCCCATGGACAGCAGACCATGAACTTATAAGGGCTGGCAGGGAGAGAGTGCAGTGAGGTCAATATGGGGGTGTGATTTCTCCTCCCTGCAAGAAGGGAACTGGATCAGTTGCTGCTGTGGAAGGATGCTCTGGAGAGCTGATGCAGAATTATTTTCTTTTTGTTTCAGCTGCCCTTTTTTTTCAGCAAAATCAAACTGGTATTTTGGGACATACTGCTTAGTTTGAAGCCTCGAGGCATTTTTCTTAGTGAATGATGTTATTTAGCTTATTATTTTTTTGACTGTTGGGCTATTTTTAAGAAAAGTTGTGAGAGTATATATCATTCCTCTCTCCTCCTTATCCAGACCCTTACACGAATTTGGAAATCCTCTGGTATAATTCTGTTTGAAAGAAGGAAGGAAAAGAAAACATACTTTGGAGCTGAATTTGAATGTCTATCTAGAAACAAAATATTTTGGAAGGAGAGAAAATGAGGTTCTGTAATTGGAATTGATTTTTAAGGTTCACCACGGAGTTTGCACTGCAGTGGGCACTTGAGAGCAGGGGAAAAAAGGTGCAAAATAAGAATGATGAACCAGTGGTATCAGGCACTGGTGGGTGGCTGTGGTGATGGTATAAATAATAAATCCATGGTGTGGCTGCATGGTGCAGTGTAAGGTGAGATACTGCAATTCTCTGAAGAGATGGAGATTCAAGTTCTAATATCTTGGAGTAAGGTACACTATGCAGCAAGAGCTGGCAGCATAGCTTTTGTATTTGGCTAGATATGGCACTGATTTATCTCAGGAAGGAGTTTCATGCAGTGGGGCACTGTAGGGAGACAGTTGCTTGTGATTTACTCATTGTGCCAAATTCGCTTTGAGTTTTATTTTTAAAAATCCCGTGTAGCCTCTTTCCCCTGCCTCCCTCTCCTGCACTGAGCAGCACTTAAACGCTGTTTGCCACTGAGGACATTTAGACTAATTTTTCAAAAGTGCTGATGAAGCAGGACACACTTTTATTGCTGTCATAATACCTCTCAAGCTCTCTTCCTTGATTGTGTTTGTAAAACACCGACCTTAATAAGCTCGAACCCCAAGGAACGGATGGTGCAGACGGCAGCCCCTGAATGACAGCCCATCTGCTGCGTGTCTTGCAGGCCAAAATGACTTCATTACAAGGCAGCAGTAAGCAGAGCGCAGAGGCTGGCAGGAGAGCTCAGCTTTGCTGTACCTACTGCTATGCTCTTGCCCCATTTGATCCCATGGTGCGTGCCAAGGTAATTGGCAAGTTCTGTTCCTCCTGCTGGGAGACTCTTTCATTACACAGCATGTTTCCTGTGAGTGGGGAAACGTGAGCTTTGCATGTCAGCATATTTACACATTGGGATAGGACTGAGCTGGACAGTTGCCTCCTGATGGGAAGGTGTGCAGTTAGATAGCAATGGAAGAGAGGCAGAGCAGGACATGGTAAACTGGCAACTGCTATTCCAGGAGCTCATCTTTGCCTGCCTAGGAAGTATTATCACCCCTTATTGCCCTCTACAACTCCCTGACAGGAGGTTGGAGTCAGGTGGGGGTTAGTCTCTTGTCCCAGGCAACCAGCAGGAGGACAAGAGGGCACAGACTCAAGCTCTGCCAGGGGAGGTTTAGGTTGGATATTAGGAAGAGATTTTTTTACAGAGAGAGTCTTTAGGCATTGGAATGGGCTGCCCAGGGAGGTGGTGGATTCACCATCCGTGGAGGTTTTCAAGATGAGACTGGATGTGGCACTTAGTGCCATGGTCTAGTAACCACGGTAGGGCTGGACTGGATGATCTTTGAGGTCTCTTCCAACCTGGTTGATTCTATGATTCTATTAAAAAAACTTTTCAACCAGTTGCCATCAGCAACATAACAAGAAAAAAGCTCAAAGTTTGAGGACCCCACTCTGGACCCAATATAGTATACTGTGAGTCTGAAAGAATCCTGAGGCTTGTCAAGGTGTGTCAAGGGAGGTTCAGGTTGAATATCAGGAAGAATTTCTTCACTGAAAGGGTGGTTAAGCACTAGAATGGGCTGCCCAGAGAAATGGTGGAGTCACCATCCCTGGAAGTGTTCAAGAAATGACTGGGCATGGCACTTAGCAATATGGCTTAGCAGCATAGTGGTGTTTAGTCAAAGGTTGGACTGAATGATCTTGGAGGTCTTCTCCAGCCTTTATGATTATATGTAGAGAAACATTCACATGTTACTTAGCAGTGAGTGGACACACATCCTGGTATTCTTCAATTCAGACTGCCAGTGGCTGGGACCCGTCAGCTGACCCCCACCCAAAGCAGCAAAATGAGAAGGACTGTCAGTTGTCTCCTCTGAAGAGGAGGCAATTCTGTAGTCAGGCTCAAAACTATAGCATGTAGTGCGCTATCACAGGCAAGAGAGATTTCTCTTCTCTTAGCTGAAAAGGTCTTGAGCCAGGTTTTCAGTGTACTTTGATCTTCTGAGCAACTCTGCAAATATACCTCAGCTCCAGCCAGGGGCATCTGCAAGTCAAAGCCAGCCTGCAGCTCAGTTACTGTCCCCTGGGTTTGACCTGCAGGTATGGTGCTTCTGACTTCCTTGGCTCTCCTGAAAATACAGTCTGTTCAATGACAAACACATCTCTTTCTCCCTCTTCTACCCTGGATACCTGTTGCCCTCACAGTCCTAGACAAAAACCTTCTCTGGAAGCAGCAATCCCTCTGACCAGGCTGTGGAGTGATTCCTCTTGGCTCTTGGCTGCAGCAGCCTCCCTATGCACATTCACAGTGGCAGCTCAGTGGCCACAGCCAGGGGCCCTGCTATTTCAGTCCTGGCTTTGGTCTGCAAAGACTGTGGTGGCAGATTGTTGTGATTCAGTAATAATGATGAAAGATTGGGTGTGCACAAAGCTGTTTATTATTACAGCTGACTTAACAATAGCTAATTAATTTTGCCACTGTTGGGATTCACTGGGACAGCCCTTCTCCAAACTTTGTCCTGTCAAAGACACTGACATGGAATGATAGCAGACACACATTTCCATCTCATGCTTACATCCCCTATTTGCTGTTTCCTATTCCTTGGTCTACATTTTGGGTCCAAATGAATATGGAAATTATCTCTGAAAAAAAAGGATTGACTCTACTAAGACTCACTGAGGTTCTTGTGTGAAATATCTACTGGCTTGTGTACTGCCTCTCCTTCTCACTGTGTCTTGGTTAGGATGTTGTGCCTACAAGCTACGTTTTGATGAGAATCAGCCTGGGTGCTGGGGCCTGTTGGGGAATCAGATACTGAAGGTAGTGATTGAAGCTTTTTGGCAACTTGCTTTCAAATGTCTTGGCAACAGGAGTAATTTAGAGCTAATTAAACAGATGAAGAGGAGAGAGGAGGTCACCTCTCAGGCCACAGAAGGCAGTTTATGTCATTTGCTCCTCACTGGCTTTAAGACAATCTAGTTTTCCCAGAGAAGAAAATCCTGTGGGTTTCTTCTCCCTTCTCTTTCTTTGATGTAGGTACTCACTTGGGAAACATGGGCTGCTAGAGGTGTTGAGGCATATCTGGGCCTCTGCTTGAGCTGTACAAGTGAGGAAGGAAAAAACCAGACCATCTTTCTTCGCCATTAATAAAACATGACAGTAAAAAACATGTATTGGTTTGCAGAGTCATTGCACTATTTGTATATGTGTGAGCAATCCCTGGCCTTTGTCTGGAGGAGAGGGAGCAGTGGGTGGCCTCTCTGAACTTTCTCCATCCTCCCCAAATCCCACAGTGCCAATCTTATTGGCTAAGGAAGTACAGAATCAATGTTTTTGACTTGTCAATATTCTTGTCCAGGTTTTTCTATCCTGCTCTCTCTTTCTGCTCTCTCCATTGCGCTTGTTTTATTTTAACTTCTCTTGATTTCCACCTCTGCTCCTTTGTGGCATGACCTTTCCACATCTTTAAGTTCATGGTCTTCATTCTGTGTGTTTGATACTGTTTTAACCAGCTTTGTAGTTTCTTTTCCTTCCTCAGTCCCTCCAGAATTGATATCACTCACTCAGGTAATTTTTTTTTTTCTTCTATGAATTCTAGCTCCACTTCTCCACCCTGCTGTTGTAACTAAGGTGGCTCAGTCCCAGACTTACTTGCTGCATCCCTGTCACAGCCTCTGCATGTCTTTGTAGTGATTCTTTGTTGGACTGCTGTCAGCAACTGTATGCATTTTCTAATATTCTCCCTCTCTCTGTGCCATTGCTGAATCTTTGTTGGTGAATTCAACCTCATGCCCTGGACTCTGAGCAAGAAAACAAGGACTTTCTCATCCCTGTCTCTGAACCCAGGGTAATGGCTTGGTGAGAAATGGAGACAATTTTTCCAGTGTCCATGCCATGATAATGCTGTCACATGGGATATTGCTTTGGGAAAAGGCAAGAGCCATGGCAGATTCTCATTTACTGTATTTCAGTTTGTGGGTTTTGTCTTTTGTCCTGACTCTGTGTACCACTGAGTACAGTTTGGCCCTGTTGTCTTTATTTCCTCCATCATGTATCAATATGTATTGGTAAGGTCTCCTGGATTTTTCTCTGCTACAGGCTATAAATAACCCCAGTTCCCTCAGCCTTTCTTTATGCACCAGGTGCTTTGGTCCCTTAGTCATCTTCCTGGCCCTTTGCTGGACACCCTCCAATACATCCATATCTCTCTTGTTCTGGGGAGTCCAGCACAGGACACAGGACTCCAGATGTGCTTCACCAGAGCTGAATAGAAGGGAGTAATCACACCTACCTTGACCTGGTGGCAATCCCCTGCCTGGCACAGCCTATGGTGCTGCTGACTGCTTTGCCCTGGGGGCACATTGCTGGCTTAAATTCAACTTGTCTACCAGGACAGTGATATGCACTGCATGCTTCAATGTCTTTCCATTTAATTGTGTCATTAGTGTTTCTTCTGGCTGCTGGAGCCATTTCTGTTTGCATTAGAGTGTTCCAGTTTGTACTGAGTATTATCAGATTGCAATTTGATGTGAAATGGGCAAAAGCTGATTGAAGGGCCAAAGCAATTCTCTCCCTCATCATCTTCCAGAATAAGCACTGCTGTTGTAAGCTCCAAAAACACCTGTGAATGAAAGAATGTTCTTAAATTCTTGGATGACTTCCAGCATCTATCTGTGGGGAGGATAATCTTCCTGTGAAGAAAGGATGGAAGCCTGTGCATATACAAAGGTGACATTAAACTGAGCTACCCTTCCACTCATATTTTTTAATAATCCATTGCATATGCTTTAGAGGCTTAAAGGCCCAGTGTGAATTTCATCTTGGGAAAAGGAGCCTTGTACATGATGGTTTTCTGGGCCCTAGAGACGAGCAAATCTTCCTCAAATATTTTGAATCATTGATGGATATTTGTTCCGAGCTTTAATCATTCCTGTCATACCAGCCTCATTTTCACCCAGGTGACTGTTTCTTATGGCAGGAGGGTGAGATAGTGGCACTTTCACATCAGAACGGAGATGTCTCAGCACAGCTGGTAATCCCCAGGGCTTGCCTGGGAGCAATTCAGATGCTCTGTACAGAGATAGGATCATAGGAGAATTTGCTTCTGAAACAGCAAAAAAGGCTTCCCAAGGTCCTTCACAGACCTGTCTGTTGATTCAGACTCACACACTGAACATGGCAATCATCTCCCTGAGCAAAATTTCAGAGAACTGCAGCCTCTTCAACAATCCCTGCTCTATCCTGTTGTCTTTGATACCTGGCTGTGTAGCCTACGTGGAAAAAACTGCCCAACCTTTTTCCTCTGCCCATGGCAATCCTCAGGTGCTCCCACATCCCCCTCAGCACCACCAGAAAAAGCCTGTGTTGTTCTCAAATGAAAAAAATCCCACCCAGCAACAGAGAAGTTTCTTTACTGCGAAGGATCAGCAGTAGGTGGATTACACCCTGAAAATCCTCTGGCAGTTCTTGGAAAATAGGATTTAGATCTTTGTATAAAGGCAACTTTTATTAAGCCAACTGCTATCCAGTTGGCTCCCTGGAGTGCTCAGCTATGTGAATTTAGGAAGCTTTTAGCCAGGAAATTGGAGGGACATGGTTATCTGTCACAGACTTAAAAACCCTGCCAGTGCCCCCAGGGATGATGCTTCTATATAGATGCAGGAAAAAATCCATATGTAGTCAAAGCAGTGAGGAGAGGATCGTGGCTACCAGGTGATAACGATTCCATTTAAAATCAAAAGGAAAGTCCCCAATTTATGGTGAGGTTTTTTTTTTGGGTGGTCATCTAAGAGAACCTGAGGCCTGTAAACACTACAACTTTATGTATTTGCCTGTATGGTGGTTTTGTTTGACGTGATTGCATTCCAAAATGTTGACAGTAATGTACTGCTGGTTGGTTTAAGAGCAAATTGAGCAACATCCTTGTTTCTGAGGGCAGAAATGAAGAAGGTATGGCCAATACTTTGAGAAAAACATGTACATGCATGTGTATTGCATATTTTAGAACCAATGCCTGTGGCTGAGGTGCACATCACTGCTCAGGGAGCTCTTATGAACACAAACTTTGGCCTTAGTCTGGACTGATTGTGTTCCTCATGGAAATGTAAAAAGTCTGAAGGTTGTCATCCTCTGCCAGTTGCCAATAACTTCAGTGGTCTAGCTGAAGACTTGGCAGCTCTGGGATATGGCACACTTGAGCCCTTTTGTGGGATCATCTTTGCCTGTGCTAACAACATGGATTATGGTGCTAAGAGCTGCTGCATTGGCATAAATCTAATCAGAGATGCTCTTTTATGTTTGTTTTTCTCTAATGGAGCTGGGAGATACTTGCTTTGAGGAGTAGTTGATCTGGTCATGGAAAGTTTGAATGTTGTGGTTAAACTCAGCAGAGAGCTGAGACTTCTCCAGAATTGGAGCCTGAGTCTAGACAAAGATCATCTGAGCTTAAGGAGATAAGATCTAGCTGCAGGAATAAAATGGGCCCTTGTTTCTGACTAAACTTGGTTTTTTTTTTTATTTTTTTTTTTCTCTTGTGGTATTAGGGCCTCTTTGTCCTTGTCCAGAGGGAAGGGTGCTATGGAGAGACAGGTGATGCACAGCATGTGGGGCTTGAGGACTGGTAGACAGCACTGAGGCCACAGCAGCATTGCAGTCACCTCCCTTCTGATTAATGGGAGCAGACAGGGACCAAATGGGTCATAAATGTGCCCATAAGCTGCAGAGGAGGTGCACCCTGTGATGGACCCTGAGGGACTTGTCCTTGGATCATCTGGATGGGAGACCCTGTTGGACATCTGATGTGGGGTCAGGGAACTGCTTAGACAGACAAACTTGTATTTGGCTGCTGAGAAATGCCTTTGGGTCTCACAGCTCAGACACAGCCAATGACACCCCTGTCTGCTCTCATCCCTGTGGAGGGACAAGGCTCAGCAGAGCTGTCTGGGCATGACCTGGGTGGATTTCTGTGTATGCCATGCTGGACCCTGCTGTGTTGAACCCTGCTGTGCAGCCTCCACAACTCCCCCAGGCCATTGCTGCTTGCAAACAATAATTGCACATTATCCTCTCCCTGCAGAGGCACAGCCAGGCTGGATGTTGCCCTTAGTGTACAGAGAAGATGAGTAGCAGGTGATTTTTGAGTTAATAAGACCTTTCAAAAACAAAGCTTTCCTAGCAAAGATAATATACCCATCCCCTCCCCCCAGTGCTCCCTTATTCCTATTCCAGGTGCTTCTGTTTCTGGAAAGACATTTATCATTTCTCCATCTCTGATGGTAGATTTTTTTTCCTTCTCTTGCTCTCTCATTTTATCTTGCCCAAGGGGTCTGTGCTACCTTTTATTAGCTGACACTTCACTTCTGCAGATGGAAATGACACTAATGGAATGTGGCTGAGGCTTTATTACAGAAACCTTATTCCTATTCCAGGTGCTTCTGTTTCTGGAAAGACATTTATCATTTCTCCATCTCTGATGGTAGATTTTTTTTCCTTCTCTTGCTCTCTCATTTTATCTTGCCCAAGGGGTCTGTGCTACCTTTTATTAGCTGACACTTCACTTCTGCAGATGGAAATGACACTAATGGAATGTGGCTGAGGCTTTATTACAGAAATGCTGTTCACCCTGCACAAGCAAACCTCCAAATAATCCCGCAGGAAAGGAATAAACCTTGAAGGCAGGTGCAGGAGCTGCAGGCAAAAAAGAAGACAGGAGGAGGGACTGATGGGTTAAGGAAGGAGAAGGAAATAAGAAAGGGGAAGAAACAAGCTAAGGCATATCCCTTTGTGTCCAAAAAGAAAGCAAAGGTAGTTTAAGTGAGAACCAGCTGCATTTCATGTTCAAGTTACTGGCAGAGGTTTCTAGGTGAGAAGATGGGGCAGTGGCAACCCTCTGCCTGGCTGAGAGTCCTGTCACTGCTCCAGCTTCTTCCCTAAAACTGCCAGAAAAATAACCCCTAAGGATGGCAGATGCTGTTTTGGAATGTTTGGGGGTGCTTCTGTGAGGGAGCATAAGGCTTTCAAGCCAGAGGGATGTCTTATCAAATGTGGTTGTGCTGACCCAAGCTGAGAGGCATAGGTCTTTTTGCTTTTCCTGAACATACTGAGAGATAAACATCCCTGTGTCCCTGCACTCTGGCCCCTTCTCTTCCCAACTTTAGTGAGGCCAGACCATTCCTCTGCACTGTGAGATGGAGACATTGGCACTTGCAAAGGACCCCTGAGCTCTTGTATCTTGTCTCTTGGCTGCTGCCAACTCTAAATCCTGAGCCAAATGATTGCAGAGATAAAGTGCTAGAAGAGAATCAGAGAACAAACATCTGGAAAGGGAGGAGGGCAGCTGACTGGGAAGACTCGGAGAACATGAGGGAAGTGACATTCGGTTAACAGCAGCCTCTGTGGCTGTTTTTCTGTGTTATTGATGCTTGCTTTTCCCTCCCTCTTTTATTTTCATGGTGTGTCTATTACATCTATGGCTCATTAGGCAACAAGATGCTAATACTGTCTGTAAAGCTGCAGGATAGATAACCCTTCCCCTCCTCTCTTCTTCTCTGTGCCTTTTTTTGTTTATTAAATACCTATTTTAGCTTTGTTTTGTTTTGTTTCATCTCCATGTCATCATCTTCCCCTGGCTCCCTTCATTCATACTGTAGCTCAAAGAAGAATAATTTCAAGAGTTGGAAACTGCTCTCTCCCTCTCCTGTTGTAGGAATTCCTTCCATCTCTTAAACCAGTTAACCCTGTTTTAACAACCAGTTAGTGACTTGTTGAGGGATGTTACTTTGGGGAATGATACTAGAAGGAGTAGCCTGTGTGTTGACCAATTTGAATGGGCAGAAGACCCAGATGAGGGAAAAGAGTTAGTTAACCCAGTGAACTGCAGACTCAGAGATGTAGCCACTGGCAAATCCCCTCATCTCTATAATGCCCCTGGTTCTTTCCAGTGCAGCCACCACCCAATGGAGGATTTGCCTGTAGGTACATTGTTCAGTCACCCACAGACATCCATCATTTATGTGCCTTTGATCCTGGATGAGAATTTTATTTATAGCACAGCCTTTCTTTCTTCTTTCTCCAAAGCACTTAAGGGTGTTGTACTTCATCATAAGAAAACCCATTAAAATAAAATATTACCTCTAGAAGCTTGGAAAATGAAAGCCAGGCAGAGGAAGTCCAGGCAGGGAAGGTGGGAAAACAAAGGGCAGGAGGAGAGAATGGGCAGTTTACACATTTAAGGTGCCAGAATAGCCATATTACAGCTGGAGCCTGGGGCCCATATAAAGGTCTTGAGACTCCTTGCAGAAACGGGGTGAGAGAGAAGCTGACAAAGCTTTGACAAAAATGGAGGGGATGGCAGGGATTGGTTGGCTGGATTAATGTACCCCATATGTGGGAACAGTTTGAAGGAATGTCTGGTGATCAGAATGAGACTGCAGCTCTTCCCCAACCTCCTTCCCACCTTTGTCCAGTAAATTCTTCCTTGTGGGAGTGACTGGGGTGAGTTTGAGAAGGCAGCTTGAATCTTTTTTTGTGTTCAAGAGCCCACCATGGTATAACTGGCAGCAGATCTGGGCTGTGATGGTGGGAGTAATGAACAGATGGGGACTAGACCTGGCCTGAACCATCTTTTTTATTTTTCCCTGCTATTTTGTTTCCTACTTTTCCTTTCCCCTTATTTACTGAAATCTCTTGTGGATGAAAGCAATCTTTCATTTTCTGCTTTCAGAGCTACACTTTGCTGTAGTTATGGGTCTTTTGCACATCTCCCTAGAGCAGTGTGGGTTTGTGTTTCTTGTTTAGACTCAAAGATACACAGGCACTTAGTGTCCCTTGCCCTCTTCTCCTGTTCTATCCAGGTATGTTTATCCCCAAAGCCTAACACTGTTCTCTTGATCATTTTGGGTAGTCAGAGTTTGGCTGTGTACCTGTGACTGGACTCTGCCCACAGCAGAGGCAGTGCTTGTTCATTGTGCAGTCATGAAGAGACACCAGGGAATATGCTGACCTTGTGATAATTAATGGATAGTGGGGTAATGGTTCTGTGTGACGCATTAGATGCAGAAATGGGATCCAACACTTCTACATTTAGGGTAATTGAAAATCTGAGACATTTATTATTTTGGGCACACTACAATAACTTGGGTCTTTAAATCTTTCATTAATTATTTCAGGCATTTACAGGAAGAAAACAAGAGGCTGGCGAATAAGGGAGATTCAAACAGTCCATTCACTGGTCATCCCAAGGAAGGGCTTTATTGTTAGGTGCTATTCCCCTTAGAGACCTGGGGAACTAGTACTGGATCAGCAAACCATAATCTTTCTTAAGTGTTGGGGTGTGTTGGACAAGTCTCCTCAGTCAGTAAATTGCTCCACAGGACAACAAGGAGAAGATGCAGCAAAAAAATACATGGGCTGAGGAATCAGCCACCATTGCTTGCCAGATCCCAGAGCTGTGAGTCCAACAACTGCTTGAAAGCTTCTCCTGAGCATATACCTCATGGGCCATGTGGTGGTGAATCTGCTGGAGTACAGCTGAAAGGTATCCACAGTTTAAACCAGATACTGTGACCTGGGATGGGTCATTTTTCACTCTGTTCCCATTTCCCAGAGCCTCTTTTGGGGCAGATTTGTCCCTCACTGGTGCTGATGGTGATGTTTGGGCTGTATCTGTTGTAATGCCAAGAGCAGTCCCTGATGTCACTGCTGCATCCCAGGCATGGAGCACACAGCCTGGATGCTGCTGCTCCCTGAGAGCCTCAGAGCCCTCTCAGGCTTTCCTCAGGTGAGCAGAGACAATTTTCTGTGAGAATCACTTTGCCAGTCGAGTGCTCTGGACTGTAACAACCCATCATTATGGGCCTCACCTGTTATTTGTCTATATAGCAGGTTGCACAATTAAGGGGATAGATATGTAATAACCAGCCCTAAGAAAAGGGATGGTAACAAGGCTAATAAAATCCATTTCCCTCAGCTGCTCCATTATAGCAGTGCCCTGGACTGAGCTTTTGTTTCACAAACAAGGAACAACATTAATTTTCACTGTGTTATTTTTAAACAAGCAGACAAACAACTGCTTGCTTCAGCCTCCTCCTCCCACTCATTTGTGAGCATGGGAGGGGGTGGCACAGAGTGGTAGAAAATAAAATAAATGGGGAAAAAAGATATATCTAGAGAAAATGTGGAAGAGAGCTAGAAATCTTGAAATCCCTATGAAAGTTATTTTTCAATGTTCTGCTTCCCTTCCTGCCCTAGGACCCTTCCAGTAAAAGATACAGCTCCCTACAGCATGTGGTTGCCACATACTTTTGATGTGATGACTTTTATGGAGAGTGAGTGCTTTGCTGTTGAACTGCAGAACCCATTTGTAAGTGATAATGAGAAACATATTATTTCCTGAAGCTGTTTAGGTTGGTTTAACTAGTGCTTCCCCCCTTGTACATATTTCATTTACAGTTTCCAAGTGAAATTCCCATGTACTTCCTAAACCCAAGATATTCTGGTACTTCACGGTCAGTTTTGCTCATAAAAGACTGACAGTCAATTCAGCTCTTCTAGCCTCTATTAAATTGGTGTTGTTATTCCTAAGGGCCAGTTGTGCTTTTTCTATTCTGATAAAATCCTTGCTGAAGCCAGTGCATGCATCTAAAATTTTCCAGGCATTTATTATGCAATTCCTCTCAGTAATATTTACAGACATATAAGATGCAGAAAGAAGTACTATTTCCTTCTAGCCATATCTACCTCTCCCACAGCACATGATAAGAAGTCAAGGACAAATAGACAGATAGTCTGAAGACTGGCTCAATCAGTGCATCTGTACTAAGTGTTCCTGCACCTGCCTGGGAATGACAGTCCAATTTCATGAATCCAAAGTCTGACACCTCTCACTGGTGCTACATCACTTGTTGTTTCTTTCCTTTTGATTTCTCTTTCATAATCCCAGTTTGTTTCGTGGTCAGAGAACCCTGTCTTCAGTCCCCTCTGTTCATCAGAGCCCTTCATAACCTGGCATAGGATGAAAAGACTGTATAGATAATTTATGGGAAATCAGTAATTGAATCTTGGCTGTTCTCATAAATCATATCACCCAGCTATCAAATAGCTGTGGGTAGTGTAACATATTCCAAAGCCTGCATAATTGATAACCCCCCTGCAATAGTCCAGCACACGAAACTGGTGACTTTTCCTTCTTCTCAACAATGTTTTGAAGTTTTCAGTGAAGAAAGCTCAGCTCTATGGTATCTGAGCAGACCTGCAAAGTGAATGGCCAAAGTCATTAAGGAAAAGATGCTGATAAAAGGAGAAAGTAATACAAAATGAATCCTTCATGCTTTTTCTTAAAGGGATCGGGAATGATAAAAGCACCTGAGGAGAGAAGCTTTATCTGTGAGGCTGGTTTATGGGTTGTGTTTATGCAGCAGGGATGTCCTTAAGTGTAAGGGAAGCTGATTACAGACAGATTTCTGCCAATGGCAAACAGTGTGCTTCATTGTCTCAAGGCTCTTGCTGAAACCATGCCCTTAGCAAATCCTTACCCAGTGTAGGCTGAGGTCAAGTGCCAATGAATTGCTTTAAATTTATTTCATCCAGGTCCTGATGGGGATCTGAATGCTGGTGTCTGTAGAGGCAGCTGTGTGTTTGCCACATGCTTGTTCCCTCTTCCCCCCAGCCACTGCAGGAGCTCTGCTGAGCTAATGATGCCAGGAAGGATGAGAAAACCATGACTGAATGTCCTGCATTGGGCAGACATAGACTTGGACTTCGATAGAACCCCCCTGGATGTTATCTGGCTGTGAAAGTAACTACTGACTTCATCTGCTTCTAATTCTGGGGCTCACCCTGCAGCCCTGATGGCCACACATGGCCAGGCAGACAGGCTGTTACAGCAAGAGCTTTTCTGCTGTTTGCTAGCAAGTAAAAAAAGCATTTTTGTACCCTGGCTAACCCTGACTACACTGCCCAGGGCTGTGTGCTTTACGGCTGAGCCTGTAACAGTGTCTGCAGCTGTCAGAGAAACCTGCAGGCTGTCTTGTGCACTACAGCTGCTGCAGAAAATGATGCTCTGTTTTGGCAGAAAAGGGGTCCTGCAAGCCAGGACCAAAGCACATCTTCAGTGGTGTGTAACTTTTCCCATCCATTTAACAAAGGTGTTTGCTGAGGCCTCTTTGAAATGTACAGCAGATTTACAAGATCCAGAGAGACATGGTAATATACTGTTTGGTATACGCTGCTGCTGCTGCTAACTGGATGTTTGCTTAAGTCCACAGTAGTGCTGTTTAAACACAGAGAAAGCTGCATAAATTACCTCATTTTTCCTGAGGGAAAAAAGATTTTACTTTTTGTTCATACCAGTTTAAATTTCACTAGTTCTTCAGCACAGGAGACCAAGAGACCTGAGGCCAATTTACCTTGCAAAAGCCCTTTCAGGGTGTGCCTTCATTTAAAGGTTTCGGGGGCATGTTTTGAAGGGTCTCTCTTTGTCAGCCTCTCCTGGTGCTTTGTTTGCGTTGGGAAGTGGTGTGTGAGGGAGGAGGGAGCAATGGCATTCTGGAAAAAGGCCAAAGTTTTATCCCAGTGAATCAAGGCTCTTTCTAGCTGGTTGGTTGTAAATACAACACAATGGACCTTGGAAATGAACTGCAGCATACAGGGACTCTGCAAACCTAGCTAGGAATGCAAACTTCTTCAAGTATCAATTTAAATACATTTGGCTACTGTTTATATGAAGTTCTAACCAAAAAGTAGCTCCCAATCCGAAGAGATTAACAGTTGCATATACTTAGCCACTATTCTGCCTGGAGGGATATGAGGTTGCATTGTGCTGTGGACTCTTGGATCAGGATGCAGCAGGAGCATTTCTGTTCTGCACCTCTGCCATGGCCCAGGACACTTGCTCAAAATGTGCCCTTTTAACTGGTATTTGCCCCCTCTTTATGTGGGTGCTCTGTTCACTGGCACTGTTGGCAAAGGGAAAAATCAGAGTGGTGCTCTGAGATTTGGGGGTCTGTCCCAAGTTCTGATTGAAAGGACTTTGGTAAATTAATTTGCCTGTGTTTAAATTGAGAAGAGTTCCCTGAAGGAAATAAGACTTTTAAATTCCACCACTACTGAAGAATTTATGTGCTCTGAATGTTAAGTTCACTGTTTGGTTGTTTGCTTTAGTTGCAGTAAAACCATACATAGATTTTCTGTTTCTCTTGGCCATCAGAAAGCACTGGCTACACGCC
>NW_008686419.1:55597-56716 GCF_000695815.1 Acanthisitta chloris
AAAAACCACGCGGCCCCCCCCCCCCCCCCCCCCCCAAGTATTGCTGCAGAGCTGCCTCATCATGACTCTGTGTTTGCAGAGGAGTTTTCATAAATTCACTCCCATCTTCGTGTTTCCTGCGGCTTTCTCTGGGGAGGAACCCTGTGACCTGTCCTAACCTTTCCTCTCAGCTGCACACAAATGTGGGATGCCAACCTTAAAAAAGAGATCACAAAACTTTGTTAAACAAGGTGACTCAACAGAAACAAATGAAGTGGAAAACACTAAGTGACATGTCATGGGCCACTTGCACATGTCAGTGGGAATTACATTCGTTTCAATACCAGCCTATAATGCTTTCCTGAGGAGAGGTAGAGTGGGTTTGAACTGTAGCTATCGAAATCATGAGAGGGAGCACCACATCTCCAGGGAAAAGAGGGAAGAGGGAATCCAGAGGTATCCACAATGAGAAGCAGCACTGCAAGATGCTCTCCATAGCCACAGCTGTAGCCCAGGACACCCAGGAGTGCTCACTGCAGCCTCTGCAGTGGAGCTGTGATTGCAGAGCTTGCAGGGATGCTGTTATGTGCTGGGTTACCTTTCACATCTCAGGCCCTCCCAGAAAAGTTAGCTTGAGTCTCATGCTAGCTTATCCAGTTATTATAATTAGATATAAAATCATTAATAACCTGGCTTAATTACAGGTTTTCTTCAATTGCAGTCTAATGTAAAAGATTCCAATTAAGGTTCATTACATGGAAAATCTGTAGAGTCTGTTATTTCACTCTTAAGATCACCCAGAACAAAGAGAAGATGTACAGATGCTAAGTTTCTTTTAAGGGCTGTATTTTAATTAATTTCAGCTGCTGAAACAATTAATGGATTTACTTGTAGTATCCCAGGAAATTCATGCTCATCTCTAGAGAGCCAGTGCTGTGAGCTCAGGGAAGATAAGCTGCATTTCTTCTGTATTGCTGCAAACCAAAATCTTAACTACAGTGTGAAGCTCAGCTTGGGACTTGTGTACTGGGGGCTTTGCCTGAAAAGACTGAAAACTCCCCCAGGGTATAGCAGGTGAGTTCCTAGAACTACCACAAGCAAATATCTCTTAGAATTGCCTGGGAGCTTCCTATCCCCCTG
>NW_008686419.1:56737-58526 GCF_000695815.1 Acanthisitta chloris
GTGGTGGAGTGCCAGAGATCACATGCCACCACACAGCCAGAAGGACAAATCCAGCACTTGGGATGGAGAATTCTTTTTTTTTTTTTCTTTCCAGCCTACCACAGCCTCCAGCAGGGAAAGCATGGTATGTTTGATTGGATTTCTTGAGAGGAGACCTTCTTCAACTGGAGGAGAGTCTTGGCATCTTTTCCCACCCTCTTTGCAGTGGGATGTTGAGCAGTGGTTGCTTGCAGCTTTGCCATAGGGAAGTGTGCCAGGCCCCTCTCCAGTAGGGAGGCAGAGGAATCTCTCCTGGTCCTCACACCATGGTGCTGAGCAGACTGGAGTTCTCTGCTGCACCACAGGCTTCCCATAATGCCTCAGACAGTTACTTAATCTCCCTTTGTGTCTTCTCCCCTTCAATGAAAATTGCTCCCTCTCTCAATAAAATGTGGAGAGAGCTTCAGACAGCAAAGTTTTACTGATCATCCTCTTTGCTGAGGCTGTGATGCCAAGTGTTGTACAGATACTGGTACAAGGGAAGAAACAGAGCCATTTGACACATATAATGAGAAAAGACAGATAATTCCATCACTTTTAAGAGAAAGTTTCTGTTTTACATTGCTTTCAACATCATTGATAGCAAACTCTTCTGAGAAACTGAATCTATAACCTGCCAGTTTTTCCTTTTCAAGTTGTTGAGTAGATTAACTGCAGACAAAGTCTTGAGACTGGTAGTTCCTTAGTCTGTCATTGATAATACCCTAAATAGACAATATCTGTGGGTGAGGGATGAGATGGAAGGGTTTCATTACTTGTTTCAAAACCTTTCAATATTTCATCTTATTTGTATCATGACTTGCCGGACACTTTAGGAATCTATAGGAAAGCCTGTACTTTGTTGCTTGGAGAGCAATGTTTTGCACTAACATTCCTTCTTATTAGGAGTTTGCTAAAAGCTTGGCTCTTGCATTTTCTGTTCTGTGCTGTGGAGCAAAATCAAGTAGTTCATGGCCATTTGCTTGACCTTGTGTCAAATTAGGAGAGGAGATGAAAGGCTGATGCAGCTCCTTCGGAGGAAGGATGAAATTTAGCCTGATGTTCCCAACTCAAGGACCAGATCAGCATTCTCAACAGAGCCCTGTAATATTTGCATGTGTGTGGGGGCAGCTGTTCCAGACACAGACCTAGTTCAGAGAATGGTTCCAGGACAAAATTTGAGGCTGGATTTAAGCCTTTAATAGCAATCTTGAAGCTGCTACTCTGATGTTACTGAGTTAGAAAGTCAGACAATGCTTTGTGGTAACAATTAGGATCTGTTTACAGCCTAGGAGATAATTGGAAATCGTGCTCTAAAGAGCTCTGCTAAATGATGTAAATCCTAGATGACTAGAAGCCAAATGATTGGGAAAAACTCTAGTGCCCTTACAAACAGGGTTTGCAGAGTTCTCCATGGCAGCAGCTGCCTCTGGGCTTATGCTGAGTTGCATTAGCCAGGTGCTGCAGGTAGTGACGGAGGAGCAGAGCAGAGGAAGGCTGCCTGGGGGATGTGCTGTATGGAGGAGAGTGGTTGTACTGCAGGAGCAGAGTGCTGAGTAGCTCCATGACATTTTCTGTTCTGTCAGAGTGCAGCCAGGGCCATGGCAGGGAGGGAATCTGTCGGGGTGGAAGCTGGGTGGGTTGGTCATGGCACTTTGCAGCTTTGTAGGGTACACAACAAGTGTCTGCACTGCAATAGTGTGTCCTTTGGCAGCTGCCCTAGAGACAGGTTCTTTTCTGCAACTAAATGCAAGCACCCCATTCCTCCTAA
>NW_008686419.1:58673-60872 GCF_000695815.1 Acanthisitta chloris
GACAGGTTTTTTTCTGCAACTAAATGCAAGCACCCCATTCCTCCTAAAGCTGGAAAGAAGCCCTGAGCAAAGAAAGCTTCAGTGTTATGGGGGAAAATGCATCCTCCCCAAGCAGCAGTGCAGTCAGGCACTGAAGTTTTATAAAGCCAGACAAAGAAAGATTACTTCCCTTTATAACCTAGTTTTCCCAAATTTATCTTGTGCAGTGATCCTCCTCTCAGCCTGCAAGAAGCGTCATCCACTGGCAGTAGTCTGCTGTGGCATCTGTATAGCACTCATCCATTGGTAGTAGTCTGCTGTGGCATCTGTATAGCATGTTCTTCTGGGGTTGTAACTTATCCTCCAGCCCCAACTCACTTGATTTTCTGCAACACTTAAAACTAGGTTTGAACTGCTCTGACTTTAGTCCAAACTAAGACTTTATGCTCTTCAGCCTGTCTGGAGGTGTCCTGTACTCAGTTTCTACTATACAGGTCTTGGTGACTCAAGACACTCAATTTAATCCAAGCTACAAAAGGTGTAATAAGTGCAGATTTCTGGTCTCTGAGCTGTTCTCCAGCCTTCTGCTCTTTTCCTGTTTTACAGCCTCATTTGCTTCTTTCCTAGCTCACCAGGTTCCCTTCCCTCTCTCCAGGTCTCTACTTCTGCCTCATGCAGGGATTCCCTATTCTGTCTGGTCACACCCCCACAAAAAACTCCCACTTGGAGGCCTTCCAACTTCTGTTTCCTTCCTTCTGTTTTTCTGTGTCTGTTGTTCTCAAAAACAAAAGGCAAAGCAATTAAAACCATTAAGAAAGTCTCTTTGTGTGTAGGCTGGCATTTTTCAAAAGCACCTCTAGCAATGAGACACCTACATCTCATGGGATCAATAGAGGATCTTCCCACCCAGTTCTGTTAGCTGTGGAAAAGCATTGCACATTTAAACAGGCAGTGGCTGCTCCCAAGAAGGAATGCTTCAGCTGGTGCCCTATGCAGGGAATAGAGCAGTGCTTGAGCAGGGGATAAGCTAGCTTCCAGCAAAAACAAGGAGCCTGGATGTTGCCTTAATGACATGTCAGGGTTATTTTGTCACCAGTCTTTTCCTGTCCCATTAAAATGCAGAGCTCCATAGCCACGTCAGAGAGCAAGCAGCAGCCCATGTTCATCTGTATCTGTTTCCATTTCTCTCCTCTCCTCTAAAATGATACAGGATTTAATTGCAGTTTGGAGAGCAGGTTTGCTGCCAGGATGGCTGGAGGAAATGCTGGAGAGGGTAACTCTGGCTGGGATCCTCTCTACTCAGGACAGTCACAAGAGGTGCAGGTGATAGATGAGGAGTAAGTTGGCAGAGGTTGAGCTTTCCTCTGTCCCTTCTCTCATCTAGTTCATTAATTTACTAAAGACTTTCATCTATGCTCAGACTTGGTGGCAGAATAAGAGCAGAGCTTTGTCTCACCATGTGCAGCTATGCCCTGTGTGTTGCTAACTTGACTTTATTCCCCTATGTACGTCCAACCGAGAGGTAAACTGGGAGCATTTTTAACTTGAATTAGAGGGAAACATGTTTCTTGGAGGTCTGTAAAGAGAAGACAGTGGTGGTTTGCAGGCTCTCCTGGCTGTGAAGCATTGTGATAGACCGGGGGGTGTGCTGATTCCCCAGGAGAGTGGCAGAATAATAGTAAAAAGATGCTCTCTCCATGAATGTGGAAGACAACAAATGCCAGAGATGAGATTGGAGTGGAATTTTCTTGCAGTATGGAATCAAACAAGAGTCCACTGTTTGAGGAATGCTGGTGTAACTGTGTGCAGATAATGTTAATGTTATTTTATTGCTAATTTCTTTAAGTTACTTGTTTTGGCTATTGCACCCACTCTAAGAATTATCATATTGCTTAAGACAACATCATGGCAGATCCTTTTCTATCACTGTCTTGTATTTGCTCTGTCAATGGTGTCTCTTTGCACTGGACTCCTGAATATGCCTGATTTTACCTTCTTTTGTACCAGTTTCACATTGCTATAGCCACAATGACATCAGTAATGTTCGTCCATATTTATCACAGCACACTATAAGAACGGGGCCTCAGCTTTATATCTAGTGATACATATTTATGTTCTGCAAAAATGTCTTGCTCTAGGATACCCAATCCAAGTTGAATAGTGAGTCTTCTCTTCCCTGCTCAGGAAATTACCATCTACAAGGGCACCCTGTCAAAAGGA
>NW_008686419.1:60898-68214 GCF_000695815.1 Acanthisitta chloris
ATTTAAGAAGAACTGAAAATCTCAGCCAGCATAAGGCAAACTCCAGAATAAGCTGTCAGAACAGAGCAACCTTTAATATTCATGTATCTATTCAGGATGCATCGCTGCATAATGTGTATTGCAGTCATCAGATACACATGTTTAGCACCTAGAAACAGTAAAATCACTTGTTAAAGCTAAAATGGAAATTATGGGATTGATTTACCTGTGCACTTCTAGTTGCTTTATGCCAGGCTGGTGATATGAAGAAGGCATAAACCTCATATAACTGGCTGAGTAAATTAGATTAATGTCTTGTTCCTCTTTTTGGAAAGGTCTAAAGCAGACAAAATGTACCCTGAGCCTGTACAAATTCCTTTTCTTGTAAGTTTCTTGCAGCCTTCCCTGTCACAGTTTTTATGATCTTCCTGGATTTAAAAAATATCTTTTAGCACTAGTTTGTCTCCTTTGCTTAAGGAATGCTGTTGAAAGTTGACTGCCATGAGAAGCCCACCCTCATACATTGTGCACACACTGCAGGCTCTGTCTGGCCCAGCTTTTACACTCTTGGGGGCAAATCTAAGACCCTTGTAAGCACGATGTTGTATGGATTTTCTGTTCATCCCTGCTTTGTACAGATTCTCTAGGAGCACAGGGCTCCCAAGAGCAGCAGTCTATGCTGCTCTAGTACCACCATTCCCTCCTTCCTCCTCTGCAAAGGCAACAGAGCATTGTGAAACAATTTTGGCAGCAAAAGATGGCTTGTGGGCTTGCAGTTGAGCAATGGTGTTACACACTCAGGTAGGGTTTCTGTGATCTGTTTGTTTTATGTGGCTCTCTGTGTAGAACTGCATTTCGCTCCATATATCAAAATATGTTTCATCATGTATATTTTCATCTGTAAATGCTCTTTCTGAGGAGGCAAAGATGGAGCTTGTGCAATTACGGTGATTGCACTAGGCTCCTCTTCATTACAGTCCATTGAATGTTTTCTTAGATTTTTCTTTTTGTAACATTACTGCTATTCTCATTCTGTGGAAAAAAAATCCTCCATTTTAAGAGATTTTGCCAAGAGAAAATTGTTCAGGTCATATCTTGGTCTTCTTAGCATGACATTGTCTTTATAAAATATGAGTATATGTTTGATGAGTGTTACTGGCTGATGTCAACAGTTACCTGAAACTCACATTGACAATCTTATAGGCAGGAAATTTACTCAGTCTTTGGTGATATAAATGGTTGAGGACACAGGCAAGAGACCAAGAAACTGAGGGCTGAAGATGAATCCCTATAAAGGAGAGTCAACTTTGGACTGGGTTATGTTGAATGCACATGATAGATTGTACGATGATTCAGAGAATGAAGCTGGGAGAGGAGCATGTCCAGCTGTGAATGCTCCTGACCCTGGTTCCAACCAACTTAGTGTATCTCCCCCTCTCCCTGTTCTCCATCGTGTTCATTACCTTATATAACCAACCAGTGCCGGTACCAAACCAGGCAGACTTTTCTTTCACTGCTGTGTCTTTTGAAGCTGTGGACCATGCACCCAAAATCTAGTTGGAAAAGCATCAGGCATCTGCTTTACTATGTCTCTGAGTTGTGGTGGAAACATCTCTGGGCTGGATCCAGCTGTGCAATTAGTGAATAAGCAGGAGTGTGAATTCCCAAGAACATTTATAGCTGATGGGCCTCTTTTGCTGGCACCAGTTGTGCCCTGAAGCATTTGTTAAATTTAGTTGGACCACAGGATCTGAGCAAGTGCATTGTGGGAGGGAGAAAAGTAATGCCATGGGCATGTTCCCATTCCAACATGATCTTTCTGGATAGGTTCCTTCTGGAATGAAATACAGGGCTTCTTTTTGGCTGGCAAGTTGTGAAGAAAGGTTTGAGCTGAAATTGACTGATTATATTAAGTGAGATGATCATGCCTTTTAGGGCTCAGCTTAAGTCTGAGATGATTCTGGCCATCATCATTATGCAAATTTAAATCATAGAATAATCAAGGTTGGAAAAGACCTCTAAGATCATCTGGTCCAGCCATCAACTCAGCACTACCTCTGGAACTCCTTAACTATATCACCCAGTGCCAGGTCCAGATGCCTCTTGAACCTCCAGGGATGGTGAGTCCATCACCTCCTTGGGTAACCAATTCCAGTAGTTGACCATGCTGACAGGGAAATTTTTTTTCTAATATCTAATCTGAATCTTCCTTGTCTCAGCAGTGTTTATTGAAGTAAAGCACCAAAGCGTCTCGTCAGTGGGAGAAGTTGGTGCCATGTGAGTCACCTGGACTGTTAGAGCTCATCGTCCAGGAACACAGGATTTGATTGCACTCTGCAGTTGCAGTGAACATAAAGGATGCTGTGGTCTCATTTCCTGGGAGGCAAAGAGTTGTTTGAGAAATCTGACCTTACTTCTACCCTTTCCGCAGCATCCTGAGAAAATTAACAAGGCATAACAGCCCATAATAGTCTTTGCTGCAATCCCAAATCTAGAATGCCTTCATCTTCATAGTATTGCTGTTTTCTTTATTGGAATTGCATCAGGGGCTGATTTCTGGTCGGACACTCACTGATCAGAGCAGGCGGTTGCTGAAGGCAATAATTTCCCACTGCTGGTTAATGACCACATCCCATGAGGAGTCTGCCCTGGGCAGGGAGGCTGGTTGGAGTCCTTTCAGAGGGGTTGTAGCCCCATCACTGTCCTTGAGGCAGTGTTTTAAGTAGCATAATTTAATTAAAATTTAATAAGCAATCAGAACTTCTGCACAGCATTGCACTGGCATTTTAAACAACATATTAATATCTTTATCGCAGAATTTCCTCTTTTGAAGCCTTTCACATTAAGGTTATGCAGTTTTGTGTAAAATTTTACACATTTGTGTCAGCCAGACTTGGCCCAGGAGGGCTGGGAGGATTACAGGAGCATTCAGATGTGTGTCTCTCTATTTGAACCAAGCATTACATCTTTCAGTGGCTTGTCTGTGTCTAGATATACTGAAGAGAAGATGCAAGACATGCTGACATGCCTGACTCATGTTTGAAACTGAAAGGCAAAATCTTGGTCCCAATTAATTTAATTTCAAAATTCCCAGCAACTGCAACAGAGCCAGGCTTTCATTGAAGAAATTAATTTCATTTTGTGTATCTCTCTTCAAATCTTTCGATCCACTGCACCTGAACAAGAGCCAATAAGGAAAAGCCAATATTGACAAAAAGATCCAAGCCTATCTGTCTTAGGTCATTTCACTTCTTGGCCTCTTCAGTTTCCCATGGCCCTGAGGATAAACAGAAGTTTACTCATCGACAGAGATAACATCAATGTGTTTCAGCTGTTTGTGGCTACTGGCCAGTAGTGTTGGCTTTTCCAACAGCACTTTCACTTTCAAGTCCATCTAAATGACACTCTCAGTTGATTCGCAGTGCTGCTGCCAGCACTGGGGTAGGACGTTAGGTGGTCTGTCTCCACTGTAAATCGAATGGGGCAGGATGCTCAGAGTGGAGTGACAGGATTTCAGACAGTGAGGTCTTTAGGGAAATCGGCTATTACACAAAAAAGCTTCAGGAAGGCACCTACTTCGTGCAGCTTTGAGGAATAGAGGCAAAGCAGTTCGAGGAGACAATGGGAAGAGAAAAGGTTGAGCTGAGCAGAGCAGTTGTGCACAAAGTCTGTGAATTATTTATAAACCTGCCAGACATGCAGGACCTTTCTCTAGTTACCACAGTTGCCATTTTCTAAACCTTCGGCCAAGGACTCCAGCAGATACAGAAATGCCATCCACTTGCCTAAAGAAAATATGCCATCAATCAAAGGTCAAAAGTTGGACAGGTTTGCCCCCATAGTTGCTAGAAAGCTTTGGCATTAGTTTGCCAGAGAGATGTAAGCAGACACTAAATACCCCATGGAGGCTTAGGGAGTGAATGCCAAGGTTTACAGTAGCTCAGTGCCCAGGGCTGTCCTGCAGAACCCATGGGATTTGCAGTGGATTTGTCAGAAAAGGGTCTGCTGTTCAGTGAAAAATGTTTCCAAAATGCTTCTGGATACTATGAGAATTAGTAGCGAGCTTGTGAAGCATATTCTGATGAAAACTGCATACCAAAAGGAGGTTTGTTTTCCTCATTCTTCTTCAATAATTCTTCTCCTCGCCTTCTGTTTCTGAATCTCTTTTTTTTTTTTTTTTTTTTTTTAAGTGCAGTCATGCTATTCAAGATTTCAGCTTGCGCGACTTAAGCCCAGCATTCCTTCTAAGCCAGAACAAAAGACTCAGTGGATTACGAATATTTGTTATTAGGATCATAAAGACTTCTGCTCTTATAATTTCCCTCTCTTCCCTCATATTTCATGTCCTTCGTTTCCCTGTGTGACCCTTAGTCAGAGAGAATCATCAGGGCTTTACATCTTTTTCTCCTTTCATTCCATGCAAAATCCTGTTCAGAGTATTCAGTGCCTGCCTGGAGGTGAAGGAACATGGGGTGAATTTGAGGAAACCCTTTCATCTCCCAGTGAAAATCCTTAAATTGGATTTTTACTTGTGGTTGGCATCCCAGGGGATTACAGCACAATAATGCGGTGGTAGTGATTTTGCTTGAGAAGGCAACACTTTAGATTTGTCAGGGAGTTTTGATGTCTGAATAAGCCAATGAAAACCCAGTATCAGAGCTACTGGTGTATTTCCAGCTCCATCTACCAGGACTAAAATGTGACTTAAAGTAAAACCTCAGGAGAGGCTTAGTTTTGATGGTCTGCAAGGAGCTGGCAGTTTGGTCCTGATGCTGTAGAGCATACTCAGGTTGCTAATCCCTTGTGACCACTCAAAATGGTTAAATATAAGCTTGTGTTTATGTGACCTGATGGATGGGAGTCAGAGAACTTTCTTCCTTACAGGCTTTGGCACTTCTAGTTTAAATAATGTTGCATCAGGGAACTTGTTTTGGTTGGCAGGACAAGGATGTTTGGGAGAGGAAGAAATTGTTTCAGTGATATTTTCTAGCTAATATTTTGCCAATGCCTAGACCTCTGCCTTCCTGTTGGCACAAGCTTTCAGTCATGATTTATCCATGAACAGCCACGTTGCCCTTGTGATTATTTGTGCTTGACGTGGTTCACAAACTGTTTACTGTTTTGGTACTAGATTCTGCCTCATTGTATACTTAGCACTGAAAATATTGGGCTGTGCTCCTGGTTGCTGGGCTCACACAGCTTTGCTTCTGTTCTCTAATTGAATGCAGACAGCTCTTGAAATAAAATTTCCGCTGCAAATGTTTCTGCTGACAAGTTCAAAAAGCTCTGTCTGGGAGCTTTCTTTCCTCTCTGAAAGGTATCTGTCCCAAAAACATGCCTGCCTATACATTTCTTGACTTAGAGTACCCTTAAATATGACAGGACAAGCAGAGGTTTTTAATGAATTCATAAATAAATAAGAAAGACAATTTTAAAAAAGCATTTTCTGCCATGTTTTGGGCGGTTTGGTAAAGAAGCTGCAGACAGTTTGATGCTGCTGTTTCTCTTCATGTTATACAGAGAATTTTCACCTATGTGAGTGATGGATTTTGGTCTCCAGCATGGGGTTTTTTCACCAGTTTTAGCTCATCTTACAAAAAAATTGAGAGGAAGGGAGGGAGGAAGGGAGGAAGCTTAGGGGTGCCTCTGTGTATAGACCTGTTATTTGCCCTTAATGCCTGAGTCCTTAGGAATGTTCCATGTTTTGTGTGATTTCTGAAAGAATGCATTTGTTCCTTCGCACAGTTAGGGAAAGTCAAATCTGAGGACTGATGCTTTGATTCTTCTGTCAGGTTTATATTGCTTCCTTACAGACAATCCTTAGCCAGGTGCTTATTTTGTGTTATGTATATGATTTAATTCCTCCCTGGTACCCAAAGAAATCAAATGCTCTTATTTCCATTGTATTACAGTTTTTAAATTTAGAACAATTTACTCCTGAGGATATACATTGGGTCACTACATCTAGGTGTGCAGTAGCTCAGAAGAGGCAAGATAAGTTGAAATACAAAACCTTTATGCTTGTATTTCAAAGCTGAATGAGAAGACAAGGTGCATGGATTGGGCTGCACATTGCAGAGAGAACATTTTCCAATGTTTCAGACTCGGTCACAAGTGGAGGAAAAGGAAGAATCTATTTCTCCAGTGAAGCAGGAGAATCTGCTTGTATTTATCAACATTTAAAACACATCTCTAACTGTAATTTCCAGCATGCCAAATGAAATTCCTACCAATCACTCACTTTGTTGCTGTTAGTGCTGTTAATAATGTAATTTATTCAACTAAAGGGCTCCAAAAGAAATATATAGAAGTGAAGATATAAAAACTGTTTCCTGGAAAGATACATACAGTAAAAATTGGCTAATTATACAAAGCTGATTCATGAAACTGCAGGCACCAAAGAACTGAACTCGTGTCTCAGGTGAGCCTTGCAAAATTTCTCCATGCAGGATTGGCATACTGAGAACTGAGCTGCTGATTCAGAGGGTCTCAGGTGAGCCTTGCAGGATTTCTCCATGCAGGATTGGCATACTGAGAACTGAGCTGCTGATTCAGAGATGCAGTTAACCAAATGGCTCAAAGTTTCCTGTGAGAGGAACATGCAACACATGCTGATGGGTGAGAGCTCTCCAGTTCCCAGCTCCAGGTACCCTTAGGTGTCATCTTTCCTGCAGCTGTGCAATTCTGCCCAGTTCTATCCCACTGGATGAAGTCATGCATGAGCTGCAGCCTGAACGTCACAGTAGCACTGATGAGCTTTGTATAATCCTGACTAATCCAAGAAGCTCAGGAAATTACATTGGATTATTTGTACACAATAGGAAGGACCTCAGAAGGTTTAGAGCCAAATGATTCTTCACACTTGAGGCAAAACCACATATCAACTCTTCCCATGTCTTCTTTTCTTGTTGTGAAGTGTAAGGCTCATTGCAGGCTCATTTTGTACTTGACGACTCTTGAACGTTTGGCCCTCAGCATATTTCCCAATTATTTATCGCTGCTGCTAACAGCTGCTTGTCTGCCCTTGATGTTCATTTAAAATGTGTTCTTCAACCCCTGGAATAGCTCTGTTGGGACTGCCTATAGGGGGAGGCATATGAGCTAGGTTTGCAGCCCATAGGTTTTGTCAGAGCTCTGAAGCAGCCAGAATGGGAGAGTTGAATGAGAGTGAAATTTGCAGCTTTAAGGATCTCTATAAATGGAGACTTATTGGAAGAAAATCAGCATTTTATGTGTCCTGTTGTTCATCTATCACTAGTAATTCATTTTACAATGCATTAACTGACCTAAGTCTATTGCTATTGTGCAACAGACAATCCTTCTTTCTTGCCTTCATT
>NW_008686419.1:68245-71542 GCF_000695815.1 Acanthisitta chloris
GTTCTTATTGGATTTTTATTTTCTCTTGTTTAGAAACCGAGTGTTTAAGGGCTAGTTTTCACAGCAGCAGAGCATATGCAGCAATAAACATCATCTCCAGTTGATTAAGCACCATAGCTGAGTTGTTCAGCTTCCACAGAAGCTGTTTATTGTAAGTATCCTCCAACTCTGAGGACATCATTTTAATTATATTGCATGAGAAGGAGCAAAAACAATAAACCAGAACATTAGAAAAAAATTAAAAGATATCATTTTCCTTCCCTGAGAGGAAGATTTCAGTGAAGGTCAGAGTAGATTGGAAGTGTTCTTGAAAGCCCATTTCCCAGTACTTATTTTTTTCCAGAGACTGCAGAAGACATTAAGGATAGGACAGGCCATTTCGACTGATCTTCTGAGGCCAGATTGTGAAGTTGTTGTGAATCATGCTGGTGATTTCAGAGAAACATATTGCATGAGCTCACTATTTGTCAATGCAACTGATGTGTTTCCAGCTTGACCAGTGGAGAGTTTGGCCTTGACAGGGTGATGGTAATGGGAGCAGCTTGCTTAGGTTTGCTTGCTATCTGTGCTGAAAGATGTGAAAACATTTGTTTCTGTTACTGCCATTCTGAACCTTTTCACTGGTTCCAGATATCAGTCTGGATATTTGTCTTTCCTACCATTTGTTTGAGAGTGGCAGTGAATAACTGTAATAAAAAAAAAAAAAAGGTGTAGCAGGACAGGCATGGGAGGACAATGTCAAAATGAGACTTCTCAAGCACATAAATCTCTCATTTCAGACACACAGCTTACATTTCTGAACTGCCAGGTAACCCCCAGTGCTGCAAACAGCTGTAGCTTTTCTGACTGAGTAAGGCTGTTTTTTCCCCCCAGTGTTTTCACTGGACTGGTGCTGAGGGGACCAACTGTGTTACCTCAGAGGGTAACCTTTTTCTTTTCCTGAATCTTATGATTATCTCCTCTTTTATAGAACAGTTTAACTGCCAATTAAACACTGCCTTAAGTTAAACCCTGACAGTCCAGTGCTGGCTAATCCTCTAATAAACTACAGCAGAGAGGGCAATGGCAGTTTCTGCTGTGAAAGTCTGACCTTAGGGCAGGCTTGTCAGGTTATTTGTGCAAGGCTTGTTGAAAGGTGTATGAACTTTCCAGAATACCTAGTTTTGAACAAATCTGGGCCATGTTGGCCAGGTAAAACATCAACTTCACACACCACAACTCCTGCCTCTTTCTCCTTCCTGCCCAGTGTCCTCTGAACCAAATAGACCCTTAGGATTTTCACAGGGATTTCAAAGGTTACTGATGCTGTGGCCTTGCAGAGGTGGTGAGGGACTGGCATGAAATGAAAAATTGGATCTTGTTTGGAGTGTTCTTCTTTTGAACAGGGATTTTTGCCCAGCTCTAGTAAGAATGACTGGGAGGAAGACAAGATAGGCAGTGGGACAGGATCTGCTAACAAGAAGTGTGAGCCAGTGGTGCCTGCTCCATGATCAGACTGCAAGAAACATCTTTCTAGTCCTCCCCTCACCTCCCTATTGCATTTTAATCCATACTTTCCTTACCTGCTTTTATATAAAACCACTCCCTGCAAACACACCCAACTATACATCACTACTAGCTTTCCAGTCCCCTCTAAAGATCCCCTTTACTGCAAATGTTGTTCAGTACAAAGCTGGTGGAGGCCTGTGAATTTGCTCCTCCTGAGACAGAGTATTACTAAAGTGAAAATCCAATATCTTTTGGAGTACTGTGATCATCCCTTCTGGTATGGGCCCCACAGAGAAAGAGCCTGCTCTGGTCATAAACAATACAAATAAAACCAGCCTGCAGTCCCATTACTTAATGCCAGCAATTTTTGCTGCTTCTATAAATCTGTCTTCTACCAGCAGCTAAATGACGCTGATGTTGACAACATTATTTACTCCTTGATGTTTGAAGAGTTGCGCTTTCTCCAGCCACTGGTGCAAGTGTTTTCAGAATGGAGTGCTAAGTTGGAGACAAGCAGAAAAGGAGTCTGTGCCTCTCCAATAACTGCACAGTCCTGTTGTGGGTTATTACAAAGGTGTGAAGACCCTGCAGGGCACAACTTGCTGTTCAGATTCCCACCCCAAATACTGTGAATTGTTTGTGGGAATGCAGGAAGAATTGGAAGAACTTCTAAACTCATCACCAAATGCATTTAATAAGGTGATAGCTAATAAAACTGGCCCTAGCAGTGATAATTGTGAATTTTCTGCTCACCCTTCTCTGCTAGAAGTGCCCATCATCCCTGAGTGCTCCTTTTACACCTTTGCCACCAACTTGTCCCTCTGATTTGCTAGACCCAGTTCTTAGATTTTGATATGTCTAAGAGCATCAGATATGCTGGGATGTTTCTATATGCAAAATACAGGAAAACACCTTTTAAGTCAAAACGAGAAAGTTTGTGGTCACTGAAAAGTAGCAAAGCAGTAGTTGTTCTCTGCAGAGAAACACCAAAGGAAAAAACAATAATGAGGAAGGTGCAGTGTGGTGACTTTGAGCTGTCACTGTCTTCTTGGTGATGGTTTTTGTCTCAGATGACTCTGGCTCACCTAGAAAACAGGAAAGCAGCAAAACCTATAATGCAGGGAGTCTGGGAATCACATATTTAAAGGCTAGAAGGTGATCATGAGTCATTTCATTGCACCTCTTTCATCTTGTCAGCTTACAGAGTGCAGACTCGCACTCCATTACATCTGCACAAGACCCATAACCTTTGTGTGATCATCCTACCTTGGTTTAAAGACTCTGAGTGAAAGAGATCTCCACAAAGCTGTAGACAAACTGTTTTATTGTGTAATTGCTCTTGTAAAAAGCAAACTTGACATTTGTTGTATGTGCTACTTCACCTTGTTATTACGTCTTTGAATATATTTATAGCTATGGGCAGCGACACCGTTTCAAATTATTGACTATTTTTCTTATTTTTTTAAATTTAGTTGGAATATGTAAATAAGTCCTAATATAGAATATGTTAATTAAAACTTTTTTAGAATGAAGTTAGTGTTTTCTAGTTAAAAAAATTTGCTGTAACTATTTTTTTCTAACAAGTTCTTCCTTCTTTTAATTTAAATCAGCCCATGTGTAGCCCACATAGAGTCAGGGCAGTTGTAACCTGCTGAGGGATTTCCTATTGAAAACTGCTGGCCACAAAACACTTGACTAAGCTGGTTTAGGCTTGATCCATATGGCCATTTTTTCTATCATAAGAATACAAATTTCTAGTTCCTCCCTTCCCTGATAATTTTCTGTCATTCAAAAAAAATTCTTTCCATC
>NW_008686419.1:71561-76562 GCF_000695815.1 Acanthisitta chloris
ATGTGGGAACCATGAAATCCTCAAGTGTTTGGATGTGTTTTCAGGCTGAATGAATCTTTCTGATGGTCTCCCAAAGGTCATAGATATTATTGTCAACTTTTCATGCAAAAGTTTTGATTTTTAAATTCACGCAGTGAAACATCTATTTGCTACTGTTTATCACAACTTCATCACGTGATCCAATGTCTCATTTAAAGGTTGGAGGAAGCTGCCCAACTTGTGGTATTGTTGTCTGCATTGCTCTTTTCTTCCTGCTTGCAGTAAGTTCAGTGAAAATTTACTTATGCTCCTCATCTTATCTCAACTACACCCTTTTTAGCCTGTGCTACTGCCAAGAACAATGCTGTAGCACTTAATAACAGAATTTTGTCATAGACTTTATCTCTGGAAACTATTCCAGTTCATCATTTTAATAGCAAATGGCGTGTTTTACACAGTTGCCTGATAAAAGTTCTTGCAAGCATCTCTGGGGTTTTTTTCTTCTCTTTTTCTCTCTCTTCAACCAGAGCTTTCAGGAACACCTACTTCCCCGACATCTTTTTAAGGCCAAGGTCAAGCCTAGTGAAAGATGCTGTGGGACACCTCAAGTGTCAGACATATGACACAGTGCTTTGAGACAAAGCAATAAAGCAGAGTACAAAGGGTCCCCAACAAACTAACAATGTCACGGTGATGAAGAAACAAAAGATGATGGGCTCTTGTGAAAAAATCCACTGCCAGCGTGCATTGCAGTTCAGGCTCCAGCCAGCTGGAATGGAAAAGAGATGAAGGTTGTTTCTGTCTTATTTTACTGTCCTTATTTCACTTTCATAGTGTGAAGAACTTAATCAGGTGTGACTTGTGTCTGTTTGTCACCCAGACAGGTTTCAAAAACCAAGGAAACCCTCACATAAATGAATACACAGAGAAGCAGCTCAGCAGTTACTAGTAAACAGAAGACCAAGAGTTCACATTTAGAGTGCCCACCTGTCCTGTGTTGTGGAGGATGTCCTTTAGCTGGTACTTCATGTCCCTTATACAGTAACAAATGGCTAAATAGTCTCCTGATGAGGTGCAAAATGTCATTCCAACCTGTAATAAGAGAACAGCTATGTCAGGGTCTCAAGAGAGCATGAGGCATCCTGAAGTGAAACCTGGCAAATAAGTTTTGGGTTTGTGCTCCTCAAAAAGATCTTATTGAGATTGCTTCTGAAATGGGGATGGTGGCTGTGCTGGTGAGCACTAACCTGCAAAGGGGGAGGTGAAATAAGAGATGATTGATGGGCTAAAGGGAAATGCAATTTTGTCTGAGAAAAGGTCTGCAGTGCGTATAGGAATTTATGGGTAGTGTAGTACCTGGCTTGGAAAATTGTCTTGTCCATAGTTAATAAGATGTGGATATTTGGAGCTAAAATTTGCCTTGGTTTAGGACTTGTTTCAAATTCAAGGTGTGGAAATTCATGCAAAGTAGGGAAATACTTAGATACTTGAACTATGCAAACTTGGACAACATTAACCTCCACGATGACTTTGTCATCAAGCCATGGGCAACCACAGCCTAAAGTTGCTGTCATTGACTTGCAGAGTGCAACTTGCTGAGAGCTATGTCCTGGAAGTATGGGTCCAAGCTTGTTTTGGGAACCCAAACTTCCAAACATGGGACACAGCTGAGTGTCACAAGTGTTTCCTACAGTCTGGTACAGAACGAAATATAGAGGAAGAACCTGCTACCTTATGGTGTACAAAATGCATTGAGTATTAGTAATGAATGAATGGATGAAGTGTTTCCATCAATAAAATCCACCAAGAGGAAAACATCAGCACTTATTTTTCAGGTTTTGTGAAGGGTGTGTGTTCAGATGAGTCTGAAACGTTTCTAATTAATGTTATCAAAAGTGTGACATTTAATTAACTCAGTAACATGTTGAGCCTAATGATAACACATTTTGATTCGCCACAGGCAGCAATGAGCTCTCCTGAGCAACTCTAAAGGTGGGAAGCACTGGGGGAAGGAGTATTGCACACAAATACACTTTTTGCTGCAGAAAGGCAGAGTGGCAGGAGAGCCGATTATGTTGTCACTCCTGATCTCACTTCAGAGAGACATTTATGAGTTCAGAATATCTGCTATCAGATATTTATAACAATAATCTATTTTCCCAGTCTTAATTATTGTAACACTCATTTGCCACTGAAAGAAATAACATCAGGATGCATTAGTTTCATATTCTTGAGTCAGATCTGGCCCATGAAATTGTGCCTTTTTGACATTGAAACCTATTACAAACATTTCCTAAAACTGAATCAGCAAATGAATTTTTTGTTTTTAATTTGAAATGGAAATTTTTGCTGTGTCATTCAGCTGATCGATAAGGAGTTATCCAGAAGAAGTAATATAAATGGGAGGGAGGGAGAACCTCACCTCTGCTGCACTGTTGCTGCTGGTTTTGCTAGCATGTAACTGATTAGTCAGGTAGCAGCATGAAATTTTCATCTCCATAATATTTATGCAAATTTAAATGCTTTTCAGATACATCTTATTTAGGTTAAATAAATTTTAAAAAAAGGAACTAAGATGAATGGGGACTGTGCTTAAGTATCCTAAAGATATTTGATTGTGCAGGATGCTTCTGCATCTCAGAAATAGAATGAAAATTGTCCACTAGACCTTTAACCCTCGTAGGACTGAGTTTCACTGACTCTTCCTTTCTGAATCTGTGACATGAGTTCTTAAGACCTCGCAGAAATAAGAAAAGTATTTGTTCTGCCAGCAACCTGCCCAACTGAATGAGGTAAAGGAACTCACAAGTGAAAGCGAAGTTTTCTGAAGGTGTTTTTGATGACTCACTTCATTGCAGGAAAGCTGCAGGCAGGAATGAAGCTTGTGGCTTAAGTATATTCCAGATAGGAGATGGGTCAGGAGAAACGATCCAGGAGATCCAAGGACAGAGTGGGGAGAGGTAACAGAGCAGAGAAAAGATCAATAGGAGTATAGCAAGCAACAAGTTCATAGATGTTGTGCCTATCAAATGTGTTTTGTGGCAACCAATTAATCCATGCCCTTGGAGATTCAAGTCTGCAATACATCCCTGACTAAAACTCAGCTTCCATGGGTTTCTGTTAGCACCAGTTGGGAGTGGCTTCAGATTTAAGGTGGGAAGTTAGGCTGTCAATCAGGACAGTCTTGTTCCCATCTCATAAATGGGTACTGAGGGTTTGAGGGTGAATGGGGTGAGGAGGATAAGACTCAGTCCCACGGCAGGACCTGACCCGAGCAGCTGTTCTGAGCCATGGGCTGTATCATGTGAGGTCAATGATGACTTATAGCTCCTTCCAGGAATTTTATTTGCATAGTAACAGGCAGAGGAGGACTGCAGTGTCCCTGCAGCAAGACCATCATCACAATGTACTGCCGGGGTTATGTTTCCGTGGCACAAGTATGCATATTAAACAGGGGGTGTGCATGGGGACAGGGGACAGACACACTCTGGCGTTTGTGAAAAGAGTCGAAGCACCGCAAACAATGGAGCCAAGGTCCCTCCCTACTCTGAAGATGTATGAGGGGGCATTGGATGCTTGGAATCTCATTGTCGTGGGGGGGGTTTGTTCTCCCTTCTCTTTCCTTCTTTCCTTGCATGCGAGTGAGAGGGGGCGGGGAGGGGAGGGAGGCAGTCGTGCCGTGCTGGGTGCCAGGCTCGCTACCGCAGTACCGTACTCAACATTCTGATCACCTTGCGAGCCAAGGAGCCTTGTGGAGCCTGCAGTGGTGTCAGAGTGAAAAACGAGCCACGCCATCACGCTTGGCCAGGCGGTGGCTGCCTGCCCGCAGCCAGTGCCGCTCTGCAGCGTCTTCCTTTGACAGAAACCCACTCTGGACTGGGTGGTGGGCTTGCTTTTTGCTTTGATAGATGTACACAAGACTATTTCCCGTTATATTTAAAATAAGAGGTTTCACTGCAGTGGTTCACAATACCGGAGGCTTGAACTCTTTGTTTTAGGGTCTTGGATTTCTCCCACGATTTGTCAGTCATTTGTGAAGATGTGGGAAGTAGTGGGCTCGGTTGGATGTGGGTTTTTTTCTTTTCCCTCTTGCTATTTTACATGGCGAGTGAGCTGGAAGAGGCTGTTTCCTGCAGTGAAAGGCACTCTGTGTGTGTGTGTGTACGTGTACATGTATCGAGAGAGGAACAGGCTTTTCCATAGGGAGGTGTTGCAGTGGTGAGTGTGATACAGACCCCTGGATGTTGCTAACCCAAACCATTGTCTTTTATTTTATTTATTGTTCATGGCAAAGGCATTGCCTAGGCAACCATGATGCTTCTCCACTCTTGACTGGCGCATTCTGCGTCATCGGGGTGGGACACAGCGAAGCAGCAGAAGGAGCAGGACAAGTACTGTTTGGTTCAAGACACTCAGAGGCTGCTAGTGCTAGTTAGAGGGAACTAGACATGAAGGAAATGCTGCACAGGGTTCTTCCCATGTTGCTTTGACATGTCACTCAGAAGAAGTCTGCAGCACCCCCTTGTTATTCTGGGACTTGTCCTTCCACTCATGGCTCAGCTGGGCACTTTGCTTGCAGCCCACTGTTCCCACTGGCATTTTGGTCATGCCATCTAATCTCTGCAGTGGTAACACACATCACTCTTTGCTTGCAGCAGTCTCTAGCCTGCCAAGATGACTTAGTGCCATCTCCAGGGAGAGAGTCAGAGGGAGTGACTGGTTGCCTGTTAGGTTACATGTTCCATTCCCAACACCTTTGCTCTCTGTGCCCAGATTAGTTAGAGTAAAAATCATTCCTTCCCTCATGGCTGGAGAACTGCCTAGTTGCGAAGGCTTATGATGGCAACTTCAGGGCTGACCCACAAATAAATTAATCCAATCACTCTGCAGCCCTGGAGAACAAGGAGTAACATCATCTGGGAGCTTCACTAACATCAGCATGACCATCCTGCATGGAGACTCTTCGTTATGTCTGTACATGGAGTTTAGTATAAGGTTCCTAATATGTTCACTAGGAGGGAA
>NW_008686419.1:76575-86845 GCF_000695815.1 Acanthisitta chloris
ATGGTGACTGGATCAGTGCAGGAATTTCTCTTTGCACAGGGCACAAACACAATGATATCCTAAATACAGTAGTCATCTACCAGCTTCTAATGAGACCTGTTTTGGTCTGCCATGTTGCAAGAAAAATTAGGAGGTGGATATGTGTCTGTCTACTTATCTGTCTGTCATTTAGAGAAGAAAGAAAGAAATATTTATCATTATCTCTTTAGCTGCAACTGCTTGGAAATCATTCTGCATATTAGTTTATCACAACTGGCTCAGATTAATGGAACTGTGATCATGTATAGTCATAAGGAAAGGAATTATTTTATTAAAAGTGTTGGCAGTATAGCTAATGGTTCAAGCTTGTTAGCCATTCCTATCTTGGGATAAAGTGAAAGGTGGTGTAAAAGTTTTACTGCTCAGTGTACAGGTCACATACGAATCAGCATTCTGGCAAAGGAATATGAAATGATCCACAATGTGGAATGGCTCTCATGGGAACATTCTGAATGTCCCATTCAGATGCCTTTCTTCTTAGAACATCCCCTTGGGTCCAAGCATAGAGCTGAAATGTTTTAAATTTTTAAAGCTTTTGCACAGCTTTTTCTGTGATTTTTCCACTGAGTTATTTATTTATTTGCTTAGTTATTTTCTGCTTTTTTTTTTTTGTTGTTGTTTTGGTTTTGTTTCTTTTTTTAATTGTGCATTCACTATTCTTTTACCAGCCTGGGGTGTTATCAGCTCAAAGTCTTCCTGCAGGATTGTTTCTCCATCAGTGTTTCATAGATTTACTTGTTCTCCAAACTTCTGTGCTCTCAACAAATTCATTGCTCTTTCAATTAAGCATTGTACAGAAGGGGGAAGAGAAAACTTGGTGTAACAGGGACTGGTTAGACAGGATAGATTTTGGCTTTGAGTGAGCAGAGCCAAGGAGAATCTTATGCTGTTAAGTTAAAAGAGGTTTTTTGAAGGTGACAGTGAAACCCCTTCATAAATACTCAGTTTGGTCTATCTGAAACATTGGATTTCACCCAAAAAGAAAGGCTATGTTTTATTTTAGGTATTTAATCCAAATTTAATTTTTATTAACACTCCCATCCTCTGGTTCCAAAAGAAAACTGAAAATGCATATCTATATCTATATATAATGTTGAATTGAAATGTACCACAGATTTCTAAACCATATATTTGGGGAGACAAATACTGAATTAAAATATTGCAACAATGAAGAAATAAGTCATCTTTTTGGTTTTTTCCATTCATTGAAAATCATTCCCTGACTTTGCTAGGAAACATCATAAATTATGCACTTCCTTCTTCAGGGCAGCTAGTTTTAGGAGCAGATTTTAGAGCAGTTGTCTTTTTTTGCCCCATCTACTTTCAGGAAAGGAGAGTTTGTATTGTCATTTCCATGGTTAGCTGAAGTGTTTATGCACCCAGGGAGGATGGAGTGAGGCAGGAGGCAGAGTGAGCAGCAGGTAGGCCTGACCTGGAGCATTGCTGGGCAGGCTGGCACTGGGCACTCAGCACACAAAGTGATCTTGTCACAACAGGCTGCTCAAAATTTGTTGTGAGGAGAATTTTATGGAAGAGACAGTAAGCCCTTGGGGGGAAAGGAGTATGACTGGAAGAAAGCCTGGTAGGTGCTGCCTTCTCAGGTGAATAGCAGCTTATCCTCCACTTGTGGCTACTAAAACTGGATGTTTTTCTGACTCAAATTATCACCATGATGCTGGGCTTAAGGTTAAAGAAACACTCTTAGCTATTAGAGGATGTGACCCACCTCTCCCCACCCATGTTTGTACATGGGAAGGGAACAGGTGATTCTGCTTGTTCCAGGAAGATGTTCTGAGGATGTCCCACTCCTGCTTGAGCTGTGGCCAGACCAGAGTAAAAAACTATTCCTTTCTAGGTTTATTTTTCTTCTGGTTTTGGTGGTTTTTTTAAAATCTCACCCCACAGCAAATGAGTGAAGTGAACTGGAGAGACAAGTTCAAATTAGTAACAGGCTGGAAGCATGTCCAGAGGCAGCAAACACCCGGAGGGATGGGGAGGGAATGTTGTCGGTGGATGCAGGAGCCCAGCTCCCAAGGTGAAGTTGCCCTTCTAAGTGCAGACAAATCTTGTCCTTCAGTTTTGCTCTGGCCCTGCTTTTGACCCTTTTGCTTCATTGGATTGTAGAGCTGATAGGTGGGAAGCAAAGCTGATGAGGAAAGTAGTTGTCAGATCCTTTGTGAAGAAGGCTACTCCAACACCTCCAAGTATATCCAGTATCTTCCAAATATATCCAGTTTCCTCTGTCTCTGTAGCTCTCTGATCACTTGATCATTTAATTGTTCCTCTCTGGCAGGTACAGGGCCCTCATGTAGATACAAATGTTTTGCTGACTTGTGTCACTTGTATTTAATACGCAGATTCAGACTGTAGCCTCTTCTCCAGCCCCTTGGCGCTGCTCCAGCAATGCAAAGATGATCTAAAGAGTTAAATAGGTGTCTTTTGCATAAGTGAACAGAACTCTGGAAGGGAACATCCAGGCTATTCTGCAGTCCAATAAATCTAAATGTCGAAATCACAAAAAGCTGGTTGTGAGCAGCATAAATGACAACAGCCTGATAGCTGCTCTGTCCAGAGCATCCAGGTTGCTTGGCAGAGGGTGCAAAGATGACCCAAGTTATCACTGTAGAACACTTTTCCCATTCAAGATGCCCTTATAAATCATTGAATCTTGTTGTATCAAGAACTACACCTGCAGTTGCCTCCCTGCTTCATCCCTGACTCTTCAGAAGTAGGGAAGTTTGTAGCTCTGATGCAGTTATGCTAATGAGGAAATGTTAGAAACTTGCAAAGTGAAGAGTGCCCAGTTCACTTCTGAACCATCCCACAGAAGGATGTAGATCATTACATGAGGAAGATATCTTCAGAGAGCTTTCAGAAAGGTTATGTATGTGTCGTCTTGACAAAAACTAGCAGAGAAGCACTTGAGAAACCAGTCTGAATGGAAAAACAGCACCAGCAACTGGTCGTGTAGCTTTTAGGAGGTGGCGATGAGATATGAGCATTGTTCATGCTATTTCATTGTGAAACCTCATCTGAACTGTGGTATTATTTTATTCTGCTTTTCTCTCGAAAGACCAGGCAAATATCAGGCTGCTGTCAGACTCCATGGGCTGGCATAATCCATCTCCAGCATGTCCATGTGGCTGCTGCAGGGAACTGAGTTTCCATGAATCCACCATGGTTGCTGCCGTCGTGACCGACAGCAGCAGTGCACTGTGTCTCGGAGCTGAGCAGACTTCTGGGACAGACGCTGCCCTGACTCGGGTGATTCATGCCTGAATAATGTCCTTTCACTTCCAGAGAGAGGCAGTGTGACAGGCTCACACTCTATCTGTTCTGACAGGGAACCTCTACATCAGCCGTGCAAGGGAATTTGAGCAGATCGGGGGCTCCGGTTTCATCCCAAATGTGACAGGGCTGTGTAAATAAATAATCCCAATCTACATAATTATCTCTTTTTCAGGAAGTCACCACATAAATCAGGCTGATATCAAGGGATGCTGCATGTGGAATTCATGCATCCAGAACTGGGTTCTTCTCAGCCTCGTTGCCTGGGTTCTTTGAGTAGGGTGAGATTTTGTGCGCTCTTGAACATCACAGATTTTCTTCTGTGGAAGATCAAATGCTCATATCATTTTCAACAGAAAAATGCCATCCACGGTAGACTTCCAGTGGTGATTGAAAGTGTGAATTCTCATGCAAGCAGATTCTTTTGCATACAGTCTTCTGGGAAGTGGGCCTTTGATTTTCATTTATTATTCTCCCTGGCAGCATGTTCAGTCAGTATGCAGATTTCCTTCTTCATTCAATTTTCAGTGGGCAGGAAGACTACAATTAGACATATTATCATCAGTGTGAATAAAAGGGAAACACTGAACTGGATCTTTATGAGCCTGCAGTTGCAGTGGGAAGATGTAGATTCATTACACATGAGTAGGGTATGAAAAAAAGCTTCAGGCCAATTGCATTTGGGTCCTTGTCATCTTCCTCCTTTGTGGAACTTCTTGTCTTTTGCTGGTATTCCAGACCTTCTCCCCAAGTCAGCCTAGACAAGAAAATCACTGGATGGGACAAAGTTTCATCCTGAAAAACTGACAAGGACAAATTATCTGCAGAAGCAGCCAAGAGGTTTGTTGAGGAGAGATCACTGCAAGCTAGGCTGAAGTTTTCAAAGATTGCTCCTATCTGAGTCTCACTGATCTGGGACCTATGTGCTAAAGCACACAGCTCAGAAGATGGTTGTGCTGCAACACACCTGGGACCTACGTGCTAAAGCACACGGCTCAGAAGATGGTTGTGCTGCAACACAAGAGATGAACACAACAGGCAAGGGGATACTCCTCTGTTTTACCAAAAGGATAAATATATTCATTTTATAAGTGGGATTTTTAGGGATGGGGTAAGGAACTATATTTTCTTTTCTCATGAACTTACTCTACAGGGTTTGGATTGAATTAGCTGTATTGAAAGGAGGATTCAGATTGTTGGAGCTTGGATTGAATTAGCTGTGTTGAAAGGAGGATTCAGATTGTTGGAGCCTGACTCTTTGCTCCCTTGCATCCTATCAAAGATAATTTAGGTGTTACATGTGCTTGTTTTGCTCTGAAGCTGTTGGGATCTCTAGGGCACACATTCACAGGCTGGAACTGGTTCTGACACCTCCTCGGGTTAGAAAAGAAAAAAAGTAATTTCCCTGATTTATAAGAAGAATGGGATTTGGGAGTTGACCGTAGTGTTGTGCCATGCTTATATTTCCATGTTGTTAATAAATCAGAGAGAAAAAGAAATTAAAGACAGACATTTTCTGTTGCCCTGATGCTGGAACATTATTAATTCACCAGGAAAAATTCATTTGGGAAAACCTGGTGATTTCTTCAACTTCATATGATGACACTTTCGTGGCTTAGTAAGTCCTCTGGCAGCAGCATGCGATGACTTCTCATATTGTTGAGGATCCTCAAGGTGCAGATTAGCTGTCTCTTATACCCTGCATGAGGCCACAGGGATGCAGCACAACTTCACAGAAATCATAATAAAGAAACTCTATTTTTCCACAAACAGCCAAACACAGGAGTCAAACATCTTGTGTGGCTTCTCTGAAGACTAATAAGGAATATCTGAGGGCTGCAAGCTCAGTAACCCCAGTGCAACCCAGGGACTCCTGGCACATCCCTGCACCCCTGGTTTTGTGAAACAGATGGGATGTTCACGTCTTTGAGACTGTGCCACTGTGTTGTATTGGGTAGAAATGGGTAGAGCAGATACACACATGGAGCATAACTTCAGAACTGTCATTTCCTTAGGACACCAGGCAAGACAAGAGAGTTTAGTTCCAGTAGGAAAATTCTGCATGCTTTGACTTCTAGCTGTCCTTGTTTTATGGACTCTTCTCTTTCTCCTCATCAGGATGCTCTCCCAAGCTCCCTTTTGTTTTGCCTCTTCTCCTTCTGTATTTTGGCTTCTATTTTAATTTCCTGGTGTGATGTTTATTACACTAATGAATCCAGGAAGTCACATGGCTGGTGGCAGGTATTGACCCTCCTGTCATCATATTGCTGCTGTCCCCCAACCTGGCAAGCCCAGCTGTTCTGCTGGCAGTTTCCATGCCTGACACTGATGGCTCACCTCAATTTGGCTTTGTAGTTTGCTTTTCCTACTCTAATTTGGGTGTTCTTTGCCACCATCCCTGAAGAGTTCTGTAAAATTTGGACTGCTATCTCATTAAAATACAGCTTTTAATCACTAGCTTCTTCATCCCTCCCTTTTGCCTTAGCTGGTAATACCATAAGCTATTTAAGCAGTACAATTGCAGCGCTATTTTTTGAAACTCTAGGTGTTCCAATTAATTAATGTGAATAGAAATTATGCTAACTAATCTCACCCCAGTGCTAGGGTGTTTGACTGTATCAGGAGACCATTCATTGTATGTTTTCTGTTTTAATTTCACATTTGGATATGTAAGAGGCTTTGGATTGAGTCTCTGCAGATGGGTCCCAGCCTGCATGTCTGGGCACATGTTATGTTTAACCTGTTGTTCTGGGCCATGAAGAAATTAAATCTCTACTCCTCAGCTAATAGGAGGAACTTGTTTTTACACCTGATGCTTATCCAGTGCTTCCCAAATTTGGTCACTTGCATATTCTCTTAATCTGACTCTGGGACATAAATTCTCAAGAGTAAGTTTTGTGGACATTCAGTTGAAAGTAAATAAGATTGGGTATTTTTTCCATCAGATACCATTGATCAAGCCGTGCCAAATCCAATGGTGAAAAGTGAGCAATCCCTCTCTTCCACTGCTGAGTTTGTCAAAGACAGAGCATGTCATCAGCACTGATCCATGTCACCTGCACTATCTCAGCTATACTTGCTAGGGTGTTCAGGAGGCTCTTGTGGATGGGGGATATTTTGCTGGGAGAAGCTTTTTCCTCTCACAGTGCTGTGTGAGCACTGGCCAACGTTCAGACATCTTGTGCAGATAAGTGCTAATACCTTCTATTTTCAGAGACTGGAGACACAAAGGAAACAGCAGACAGGCAGTGTCTGAAGGGAACAGCTTCACGACCCTCTGGCAATGAACAATTTAGACCTGTAGTCATGCACATGTGCATCTTTAAATCTCATGCTCCCCATCCTGGCCCTGCCTGCTCCCTCCTCCCCATCCCATCTTCCACATCTCCATCTTCAATCTCTTCCCTCCTGCCAATCAGCTGTCCCTGAGTCTGTCAGAGCTGTTGCAGCAGGGTACTGTGTGCCAGGAAAGATTATTCTTGACTGGTTGCCAAGTCTCCTGTGCTTGCTCTGGCACGCAGATAAAATGTTAATAGGGCCAAATGCATTTGACACAAAGGGTGAAACTGCATGTTCCAGGCACGGAGCCTCTTGCCATCCATTTAGCAGAGGCATAGGCTGGATCCTTCCAGTTCAGTTTTGCTTACTAAAGAGGAGCTGACCAGGGACTTTCAGGTTTGACAAATGCCAAGCAAGGATTACACCTTCCTTATGGCAAGAAGCTCAAGCAATGCCATCTCTTGCTAATGGGTACACAAAGAGAATATTATTTTCTAAGGACAAGTCTGGAATTCTTTTTGCTGGCTGGCATGGTGTTGGAAGATCTGTAGTAGGTTAAAATGTGGCCTGTATTTAACACTGTTCATTTTAGCAAGTGATGAGGCTTCCCAGCATGTTGAATATTGTCTGAGATCAGCCCAAGTGAAGGAGGAGACCTCAGTATTCACCAATCCTCACAGCATAGTTTAGGACAGGAAGAAGCTGCTGTTCAGGTTCAGCCAGCCAAGTCTCTCAAGGTATTGCCAAAGAAGAAGGTCAAAAGCTTTACTACATTTGATGTGATCAAGAAAACAGGAGGAGAATGTTCTTAATTAAGCCCTTGTGGGAGTGTCTTTGTGCATCATGACTGATAGAATCTCATTGCCTATCTTCTTTTCTCTTAAAACATCCTGAAACACTTCTGGGTGAAAATTGTTTCCTTTAAAAGTCCAAAATGGAGAACTTCCTCTGTATATTCTAGCAGTGGATTATATTTTGACAACTTCTTTTGTTTAGTCAGGAATGGTCTCACTCAAACTACAGGAGCAGATACACATGGAGAGGGCAAACAAACCAGGTGCTGTCACTTGAGCAAGGAAGGTCCAGGAGGGCTGAACTGACTTGGTTATCCACCTTCACAACTTCTAGTAGAAGCCTGATAATCCAGCTTCACAGTGGCATCATCCATGCAGTTTATTGCCTTCCACTGGTATAAAGGGGGGAAGAATCAAACCTCTGAGATGTGGGACTGATTGCCATCAGACAGGGGTTTGCTATGGCATGTCCATCTGGAGCTGTGTCCTACAGCCATGGCAATGCCAGATGACCAAAGCTGTGATCAGGTGCAGAAATAAAAGCCCAGTAACAGTGTTTTTCTGTAGAGTAGCAAGTAATTTTGCTTCTCAGAAGCACACAGTCGACCACTTTTCATTGATAATTGTTATGCTCTTGAGGGAAGGCTACTTTTAATGAGGAAGTGCATGTTTTTTCAGGCAGTATGCAGTTTCTCCCTTCCTTCCCTCCCCCTCCACAGTTTGCAATAAACTCATCATATTTATTAATGAACTGTCATGGTGATTTCCTTGAGTACCTTATTTAGCTGGAAATTACTCTAGGGACTGGACCCTGTATATGCTGAAATTGGTGGAAAATTCCCATCTACTTCAACAAGCCGTAGACAAGACCTGTGCATAATTAGGGAAAAACAAGAGCTTAGATGATACCGTGGGCTGGGAGACAAGTACTATTCTGGCATGGGGTGTGGAGAAGCTTGGAGACTTTGTTTATTAATTGCATTATGATCTCCCAGAGGATTGCCTGTCCTGGACCTGGTACAGTGCAACCACAAAACAAAAACTCTGAAGAGCTGTGATCTTAGCCGACAGCAGGCAGATATGTGATGATTGTGGCCTGGCCTATAATAACTGGAGTGAGTGAGGATCTTCCATGGGAATACTGTAATTGAAATATTTCTCATTTGGTTCCAGCAAGGAAGAGGAAATATTTAACATGTTAACCTGTTAACATCCGCTTAAGCATTGTTAAGGGACAGTGCCAGAACTCTGAGCTCTTAAAATGCTGCCCAGGTTGCTTCTGAGCTTTCAGGACTGGTCTGAAAATGTTGGCAGAAGTGAATCTGTAACACTTGCTGCAATTAAAAAGGGTCATCTTCCTGGGATGCCGGGAGAATGGGAATGATGTATATGGTCAGAAAAAAGCTTCAGGAGGTAATTGGAAAGGCAAGCAGAAGCTGTAGGTGGCAGTAGTCTTTGTTTTAGAGAATCCTTTCCTCCCTTTTCCTCTCTGATTTATTTAGCATGTTTGAAGAAATTACTTGCTGAGCATGTACGAGCAGTATGATGTGGTTACTGGAATCCCAGGAGGACAATAAGCTGTGCCTTTGCAAGTGTGAGCGTTTTGAGCCCTGCATTCCTGTGTTCAGGGATTCAGCTGCACTGTGGTGATTTGATGTCTGGGTACATATCTTGGGCATTGATGCCATCAGTCACCCTGGGGAGAGTGTCAGGCTTAGCCACATAGCACAAGCTCTTCTGATTTTCGAGCTGGGGCTTGACTTCTTCTGTAGTAGAGCTGCAATGTGGATTGGTGCTGGGTTGTCACTCTTAGTGCTATGACACACTGAACACTTGCTCCCTGCTTCTCTTGGGCTACCATATCACCCCTTTTGTGTCTTCAAATCCTCCTGAGTCCTTACCATGCATTTTGGCAAGGTGACTTTTAGATCTTTTTGACATCGCATGAGTGTCTTGTTTGCAAAGATCTTCAAGTGTTGATCAGTAGAGGAAGATCTGCAGACCACCAGTATTCTGGGAGAAATGTTCCCTTTCTCACATTCACACTCTTTGTGGGATCTCCAGATCTGTTTTTGATACAAAGTGTTGAGGAAAGGTGTTTATCAGGAAGACAGTTCCCTTTAGAAGGATACAGGAGTATTACTAGTTATCACCTAGAGTTACCTGGGTGTCAAGGTAATTACTTTGAAGTGTAATCACTGAGTAATTGAGAGGCAATATAATTAGTACCTGGATGCAGAAAGTGTAATTACTGTGTTGTGTAGTGACAGAGTATTTGCCAAGCATATCTTTCTTAGTTACTGAGTAATTTAAGAGAATTTATATGGTATTTCTATCTGAGAGACAGGGGAAAATCACCCAGCTGAGATCTCTGCAGAGGACTATAAACTTTCTGCCAGCAGGATTTGTAAGCTTTTCCAAGCTAGCAATGATGCAGGAATTTGCTTTCTGCCTTTCTTTTTCCTTCCAATACAAAAGTTCTCTGCCTGCACAGCATTACCAAAGGAAAGTTTTCTTTTATTTCCTGCCATGTGGAATATGCGTGGAAGCCAGAAGAGAGATTCATTGAGAAAACAAATAAATTAAGAGACAAAAACTCATTTAATGAGGGGGAATAATGAAAAAAAAAAAAGACAAAAGAGAGTTTTCAGGCTTTGAGATGTCAGTGCAAAATGCGTGATCTCTGTCAAAACCTGAGCATTGAACATCTCACTGGGACTGAGGGACCTCAGGCAGAAGAACTGGAGGATGCAGCTCCAGCCCGTGTGCCACCAAGTGCAGAGCTGGAAGACAAGGCCTCACAGAGCTCTCAGTGCATCACAAAGATGCCTTTTGTCCAAAATGCCACGAGCTCAAAGGATAGTTTCAGC
>NW_008686419.1:86866-89962 GCF_000695815.1 Acanthisitta chloris
AGTAGGGAACAACAAAATTTATGGCTGTACCTATGCTAATGACCTGCAGAGGCAAAGCAGCCATTTGTTTCACATAGCCCCTGTTAAAGCACAGCAGCATCTTTCCCCTTTCTCTCAGTAGGAGAGCGAAAGGTGTTTACTAACTGTCCTTCTTTCTGGTTTTGGAAATACCCTGCTATGGTAAATCGTGGCTGGCAGCCTGTTAGAACTGTGCCCTCATTTACACAGGACTGGGGGGGCAGTATCAGACAACACACAGCATTGAGGTAGTTCATTTCATCACTGCACTTGGCTTTAATTACATTATATTGCCCTCTCAAGAGAAATCTGAGACATTTTGGGCTTCTATAAAGTAATACTTTATCTTCTTCTGCACTAAATAGTAACTACTCATCAGGGCAATATAACATGCTGCTTTCCTTCAACTTCTAATGTGGTTGTGCTCCTGCACATCCTGAGTACAAATAGACCAAGGTTTTGGTATTTTAACCATTGAGAATTTGACAGCTTCAAGTAATAATAAAAAAAATTATCCTCCAAAACCAAATAGCAGCTATACTCTCTTCTGATGTGCTTTGGCATTGTTTGCAGCGTTTGCTTTTGGGTGAGTTGCTCTTTATTTACTGATTTCCTTGCAGCCAATGCTAAAAAGGTAAACCACAGCCACCACATTTTCTGCAAAATGAACTTGGCTAATCCCTTGCATTCAAACCAGCTCTCACCTCTCTATCGATAAATACAGCTTATGCTCTAGTCCCAGGGAATGCAAATACTGTTTGCAGAAATAGTGCTATCCTGGCTACTTCTCATTATCGTGTTTTTATTGCCAGGGATCCTGGAGCTTTTGAGTAGGTACCAAATCAATAATGCTGTGACATTCATACATTTCTCAATGCCGCTGTGCATGGTGCAGCATTGAAAGCTTGTGCTTCTCAGGGGCTGTACCTGATACTGATACTTGTGTACTCATATAATCCTTTTTATCTATAGTTTACAGATCTTAATTAAGATTTACAGTGCTATTGTGAAGTGGATCTTCATGTCTGGGCAAACCAGGATGGCCAGATGCTAGAGAGGAGGGTTTCAGAAAAGCTCAGGCTTTTTGTCAAAAGCATTCAGCTCCCAAAGCAAGGAATTACTTGGCAGCCAGGTTTTTCTCAGGGAAAAGCTGCAGTTCTCTGAAGCCAGTACTGGAGCCAGGGACTGCAACCCTGGAGTCCTGACACCCACCTTTGGTGACATTCCACTCTCTGTTTGTTCCATTTTTGCAACATTGTCTAAAAATATTTGATTTTTGAGAATCTGTTGCACTCAAGCCTTTAGCTACTCTCAAATCTGGGGATGTTTTCCTTGCAGACTTTAAAAATAACTAACAAAATAGTTATTTACTAAACAGCAAAAATAACTAAATAAATACAATCAATTTGATTCTCTCTAGCTTCTGGAAACACTATTCAGGAGACAAGGAGGCTTCCAATTTCCTACATGAGTCATGATGTTCTTGGATTCAACCTATCAAACTATATCAGCAAATCATATTATATAATGTAATATAACAAGACACAACTGCCTGTGTTTAACCTAGAAAAGATTAAAAAACATGTCCTACCATGGTCATTGGGCTGTCCTGGTAAAATTGTCATTCTCTTTTCCATCCAGCTGCCACCTCTGCTGTCCTCCCCAACCTGCTATGCTAGGGAAAAAGTGTCATTTTTGGAACAAATATCTGAGCAAGTCTGGTAACAGGGAAACAAGTCCTACTTGTGCCACTTCTCTGGTTTGGAGGCTGAGTGTTCTAAGGTCATGCCCAGGGTTTTATGTTTTATAGCTCTGCAGAACAAATCAGTTGAAAACTGATACACTCACTGTGGCATGGGATGGGGGGGGGGAGACTTTTGAACTGCTAGTGCTGCCTTGTTCTCAGTTTGTGTGAAGTAGAAGGAAAAGGGATGTGTAGATGTGATGAAAAGTCATTCTCCTTTTATTTTTCAGCTGTGCAGAATGAGGAGATTTGGTGTCTTTTAGCTCTGTTTCTGGGTCTTGCACTTGTCTGGTGCAAGGCACAGCCCAGAAGCAGCCAGGAGAATTGCTGGGAGGAGTTGAACTGGGGGATACTACAGCAATATGCTCATTTCTTTTAACTCTGGCCTCTGGGGATGCAGGGGAGGCTCAGAGACTCTATTACAGCCCTGCAGCAGGGTGAGAGGAGTGAAAAGAGGTGTGTGAGTGTGGAAGAATTCAGCACAGGGACATGCACCCACCTCTGGTCTGCCTTGGGACACATCCCAGCTGGCCTTGATGCTGGGGTGAGGAGGAGACAACCATCAGTATTCAGTACTCCCCATGCAGCTTGGTACTCTCATCCTTCTACTCAAAAAGCTACAAAACTATCATCCATTCTCCTGAGCTGTTCAGCTGGGGGGGGGGCTGACTGATGGTCGCTGCAAAAGAGGAGCTTTCCATAGTGTTTTTGAGAGAGGAAAGCTGTGAACAAGGTGCAGCTCCCTGTGCCCTGGCATTTTCCTTTTGCTATTACAAACCTGACTGCAAGGGCTGCATGTGTTCAGGCAATGACTGAGGATATGGGAATGGTGGGAGGAACAGGGTTCAGTCTCTGGGCTTTCTTATTTCCCATGGAGATTTCTCCCCTTTCTCTCCCGGGACCCAGGGAGCGGCAGCCTAGAAATAAACTTTATTTTATTACCCCTTGGACCTTTTGTGTCTTAGGTGGTTTTGACCATAGCAGTGTAAAGCAGCATGTTTGTTTGAGGGGCAGACATGAGGAAAAGGAGATAAGCAAGGCTTGTTTCAAGGGTGTTGGGAGAATTATACCTTAGGAATCACAGTTCAAGAGACAAATCTTACCTACCAGAAGGGGCATTAGTGCAATACATGATCTAGCAAGGCTAGAGGGGAATCAGTGGAAGAGCCTGTCCAGGCTTCTTTTAAGCATTACTGCTATGCACCTCTCAGCAAAGCCATTGTGGAGAAATGTCTCAGAGAGGAGATTTTAATGTGTTTCCACATGAGGTAAATGATCCTGTGCTGACAGAGGCTGCAAACCTCTCTGTGCCAGCCTCCACCACGAGCAGCCAG
>NW_008686419.1:90037-91082 GCF_000695815.1 Acanthisitta chloris
AGCCAGTCCCAAAGCCATGGCTAGTCCTTTATGAGATGCAGCACGGATGCTGGCATTAATACTGCTTTGTAACCAGTCACACTTTAAAACAAAAGAAAGGAAAAAAAAAGACAAAACTACCGAACAAGCCCCGAGAACAACAACAGCAGCAAAATCCTCAAGCTGTGCTGGAACAGAAAGTAATTAAGAAATATTTCATATCTCCAAGCGGCCCTGAAATTTTTATTCCTGTGCATGAAGCTCCGTAGGCTCCTCACGGGCGGCTGCTGCTGCTGCGTTTCAGTGCAATAAATCCTGTTGCCTTTGGAGCCTGACAGCCAGCCCAGGATGTGATCAGAAAACCAACAGGCACTCTCTGTAAGGTTTAGTCCTTGCCTGCATCAAGACTGCTTATACCAACCAAGCCACGGTGTGCCCCAAGAATAAACCAGTAGGGAATGTGCTGACCTGTCTTGGGGAGATAAAGATATGAAAAGGTGGGGAGTGGTGTCCAGAGGGAGGGATGAGCAGAGTGGGAATTTGGACAAATAAGTTCCCACCTGCAATATTCTCACCTTAAACCCAAGAGACTCACCCAGCCCAAGGCTAGCCCTACAAGTGTTTATGGTCTTGTCAAAGTTGACAGTTCCAGAATTGAACTCATCTGGAAATAAATAACAGTGTGCTTTTACCTTGCTGCCAGTGAGCTGTCTGTGCATCCCAGTGCAGTGCAGCCTGAAGGGATGCTACAGGAGCTGGGGCTTGGTGTTACTGTCCCTTGGTGTACCTGCCAGCAGCTGAGTGGCTGTCACCCCACCTGGGTAAGCTTAGCTGACACCAAATGTCCTGCACTGTTGGCAGCTGCTCTGGGAGGGAGGCAGAGGAGTGGGCAGTCTGTTTTTCTTTCTCTTAATCATAAAAGAAAGTGTTTCTAAAACTGTGACCCAAACTGTTTCTAAAACCATTAACTACAAGAGAACATCTAGTTATATCCTTGAATTTGTTTTGCTGTCTACAGGCTTCATTCTTCCAGGTCTCAGTCCTGGGGAATCCTATTCCTCACACT
>NW_008686419.1:91094-95244 GCF_000695815.1 Acanthisitta chloris
AAATTCAGAGAACCACTGGGCTTGTGCTACACCATCTTAAAGAAACCCAACAGAGCAGTCTATCCAGCAAACAGCTGGAGCAGTAACAGTTATCAGCAGCTAAACCCTTAGGTATCACACACACAGGGCAGGGACAAGACTCCTCTGGTTCCTCACCCTGCAGGTGATGGGATGTGACTGTCTGTCTGAGCCAGGCAGGCTCCTCCAAGCCCTTGGTCATGAGTCAGTTTGCAGACTATGAGCTGCATTTCCTTCCTTTTCCTCACATTTGCCATCTGGTAAAGCAGAATGGATAGGATGTTTTGTTGGGGAGGTTGCTCCATCCAGGTTTTTTGTGGGTTTCAGAAGACAAGTTTTGATTCTATATTGCTTTTGGGTATGAGAAAGCAAAACTAGTACTATTTTTAAACAAAGCCTTCATTTTGACTGCAGCTTAGTACTCTATCTTTTTTTTTTCAGCTTTCACTTTTGGACCCTAGTATAACTAAAACTTTGAAAATGAAAAGTCATTTTAAGGCATAAACACCACCTTTTCTTTAAAGCCAATCAAATGGAATATGGAATTTTACTAATTTTATTTCATTTTTATTAGGGAAACCTTGTTAAAATGGAAAGCTTTTCTTTTAAGCACTTTTCTGAATGTCAATGACTCTTTTTTTTTTTTTTTCCCCAAGAATCATGCCCACGTACATTCACTCTGTGGATGATTTGTTCCTCCTCAAGTGTCCATAGTGTAAATGAATCAAGTTGTTGGACCTTGAAAGGTTTCTCATGAGGTTTCACTTGAGGAACATAGAGGAAAGCCAAAGTGCCAAAACCTCATGGGAGGTACTGGTTTAAGGGGCTTCTCCTGTGTGTGCTGTAACCTCAGCCCCTTCCTGCTGTCCAGCTGCTTTGCCTAAACTGCAGCAGCTGCCAGTGATTGGCATCATCAGAGCTCCCTGGGGAATGCAGGCAGCTGCCATGCTGAAAACCTTCCTCTTATCCCTCAGAGAGATTCAGGGAGACAAATTAAGTCCATCTCTTTACTGCTATTCCCTTCTTCTGTGTTCTTCCTTCCTTCTTTTTCTCTTTGTTTTCTTTCCCCTCCTCCTTCCATGCATGAACTAATTGACGTCTGATCTATTCAGAGGTTTGGCCCTAAAAAGTAACCTTCACTTAACTGCTCACATAACTTGCCTGTCACTTTTGATAACAGTCAGGGCATCATTTTTGCAAGTGTTCAACAGTAAAATTACTGCTTTGCTCTTGTCAAGCAAATGAGCCCTGAGGCTTGTGTGAAAACCATTAATGATGATGCCACGGTGGGACTGGTGCACTGGGCAGCCTGCAGAGGCACAGCTTCTTGATTCACTGTGCCCCTGCTGAGCAGTTTAGGTTTAATTAACCTGCATTAATGCCTGCTGGGATAGCATTTTCTGTGCCTCCTTTTTCAGGGGGTCAAGTGGAGCTGGAGACAGCTGCTGGTGTCTCAGGTGCCCTGTGTACATGGCTGGGATTCTGGAAACGTTTATGTCTGTGGTGTGGAAATAAACTCTGCTTATTACACTCATAAAACTGGTGGCTGTAGCCTTGGGCTTTGCCAGACTTGCTGAGCTGCTGGAGAGAATTATTGGCAGAACATAAACCTGCTGGAGCACATGGTGGTGGGGCACGGGGCTGTTCCTGTGATGTGTGTTTGTAGGGATGGAGGGTCTGCAGAGATCGTGGGGGTATTTCTGTTCTCCAGAAGTTGTTTTCCATCTGCATCTATACAATAAAGTAATGAAGTTTACTTTCTAATGGCAAAGAAATCTGAGACTGGGATTTTTCTTGCTGAGTCTGCACCCAGCCATTATCAGAAGTATGAGCATCTACCACAACAACCTGTAGTCATGAGGTTGCTACTATTACTATTATACTGATTAGTAACAGGCAGAGGCAGGTGACAACTCCACACCTGGCACTGAAGTTCAAGAGGTTTTGAGATCTTGAAGGCAACTGGCAACATAAATCCTATTTCTTTAAGAAATTAAGCTTCAATGGGGCTCTGCTGAATCCAGTAGCATACCTCTTCTGCAGGAAAAAAATGGCAAAGTTAACTTTCTTCTTGTTTCTTTACCATTTACATGTCCTAGAAGGAATACAAGTCCAAATATTAGAAACTCAGGAAGATCTCCCTGCATATGAAGTTCAGATGAGACATGGGTTTTGCTGTGAACAGTGCTTGCTTGTGTCTTCATGTGACTTGATCAGCTAAGGAGAGGAATTACTAGTGAAGTGGTCATTAGCACATATTTACATAGGTTAATTGCATGGGGTAATGAAAGATCAATTTGATTTTCAATGGGGCTACTGATGGAGACATCTTCCTGACAGTTCTTCATGACCTCTTTCCTTGACATTGAATTATGTTTTTCAGTTCTCAGCAGGCTGTAGCTAAGCATTTAGCATGTTCTCTGGGTCATGTCAAGCCTTGCTTCTGGAAATCTGGGCATTTGATTTTGAGGTGCCATGTATGTTGGGTGCATTTATTGAGTTTACCCTTGTAGTCCAGTGAGGAGATTTCTAAGGAAGGAAACCGTCACCATGTAATGAACTTTAGAACTACAGGATGATTTGGGTTGGAAGGGACCTTAAAGATCATGTAGCTCCAACTCCCCTGCCCTAAGCAGGGCTATGTTCCAGTAGACCAGGTTGCTCAAAGCCCCATCCAGCTTGGCTTTGAACACTTCCAGGGATGGGGCATCCATAACTTTTCTAGTCTAAGCACCATGTTACTCTTGGTAAACCACTTCTGCTACCCAAGCAAACTAACTTAGATCTGGTTGTGTCATGTCTACATGAGTCTGCCATCTGCCACCTACACTGACCCTCCCCTTGGCCACAGTCCAGGGCTCTTGCAGGCTTTGCAGATGCTCAAGAACCCCAGTGGCTGCAGGATGGGAGTTTAAATAAAGCAGAGCATTGATGTGAAGATGAAATTAATTAATGTCCCTGCTATTAAATTACTGTCTCTAAGGGAAGACTTTTATTTTGCCTCTCAGATGACAGTGTTTCATTAGGAAAAAAAAAAAAAGAAAAGATTTGAGAGCTCAAGCTTTGAAACACTTTATCAGGTTTATTTATAACTATGTGTTTCATCATTTTTCTTGTGACTTTAGTAGAATACAGAGTTTTGGCCCTCTGTTTTTTGATAAGAGAATTGCTATGAAAAACCTGCTGCTATGTATGCCTAGTTTGCAATAGAATCCTACCCATTTTTTAAAGATCAGTCCCTGACAACTTGCATAAATCAGCAGCTGAACACCTCAGTGGGGCAGCCATTCTCTTATCTATTCATTTATTTCCAAAAATGTATGGCCAGAGCTGCACATGCCTTTCAGACCATGTATCAGCTGGTGATGAGTGACTCTAGTGGCAGCTGAACTGCTGTTTGAGGGAGGAAGGACCTTTCCTTGTGTTCTAGCCTTACCCTACTTCAGATGAGAAGTAAATTGCTTTTATTTTGTGACTCTGAAGATTTGCATATTCCTTCTTTATGCATATACTGAGAAGTGGAACAAGTAAATGAGGAGTAAGGCAGTGTTTAGGAAAAAACACTGGTACATGACTTGGAAACCTAAGGGAGAATTGCAGCCAGAGAGAAATGGGTCCACAGTTTTTTGCTGTGTACCTGCCACCCACTGCCCATCCTGCTGATACTGGCAAACTTCTTCAGCTTGGCATTGCTGAACTACATTGAAGAACAGCCTTTTGTAGGAGTGAAAAGATTAGGGTAGAGGTGCTAGGTCAGGAAGTTTGTACAGCAACTGCCCATATGACTCCTAACTGCAGCCAGAGCTGTCATTTTCTCACTGTCAGAAGCACTGAATTAAATTTTTAAAAAAATTAAAATAAATAACCTCCCCTACCTCCACAGTAGACACCTCTATTTTTTATTGTATGAACTAGAAGAAAAAAATGTACCTGGAGGGGTACACATCATTTATTTAGAAAAATAAGAATGGAAAATATCTGCAGATAATGAAAAAATTTCCCCAGTCCTTGGGGTTATTTGATCTGCTAATTATCCATATTTCAGAACCCATTATTCACAGTTTTCTGCTTTCCTCCAAGAAATCCATTTGGCAGACATCTATATATATTTTTATACCTTTCTGTGAGATCA
>NW_008686419.1:95262-109828 GCF_000695815.1 Acanthisitta chloris
GTAAACTATTAATAAAATGCAAACGTACAACAGTCATCTTTGTTTGATGTTTGCCAGTAAGCAGATTGAGACAGAGATGTCTGCTATGTTGATATCTTGAATCACTGGGGGAAAAAAAAGTTTTTCAGACTTGCCTTTGCCCAGTTAAACAACCAAGGGCAAACTGCAGCTCTGTTTGGAAGCATGTTTGGCACACGCAGCAGTGGTGACTCATGTATATTAACAGCAGCAGGATTTTGGATCTCTTGCACCTTGCTACTACAATGCCAAGCTATTCATCAGCACAAACACTGTCCTGCATACTCTCCTCCAGAAAAAAGCCAAACTAAGGAGGCCTTGAGAGCTCTAATTTATGCCGGTCTTGATCCAAAGCTTGCTGGAAAGATTGTCTTTGACTGAAATGGGCTGTGGAACTACCTAAAATGGCCCAGTGTAGGTAGCAATCAGTCCTCAAACTATGTATCACATTTTACACCCAGAACACTTTGCATCATCGTGGAGAAGGTCACCTTTGGGATGCAGAACTGCTGGCGAAACAAGGCAGTGTTACTTTCTGAGAGAGAGCTTTTAGCCATGGAAGGGATTTACAAGGAGGAAGGTTTGTTGGCTAAGAGGGAAGAGGTTTATATATGTCTCAGATTCTTTTTCTGCTGCATTGTTCGTGCAGATTTCTTTTTGACGTGCATGAATTCATATCAAGTTGGCTTCTTCAGCATTGTAATGTGCCTACTGTGATCACACCTTGAATCCTTCTTATGGTTGTGGCTGCTCAGTTTTCTCCTGGGTACCTCCAGCCACATCATGGTTGGAGCTATATCCATGTAATCAAAATGAAGGAAAAGCCTTTGATATTCTCCAGAAAGGAGCATGATTCTGACTCCAATATCACCAACTCATGCTGAAGATGGTAAACAGAAGTAAATGGTGAGATACACAGGGGAAGGCTGAGAGAGTTTGATGTTTGAAACACTGTCTCATCCTCCTGTGGGTTTGCCTCTCCACCTACACGTCTCTGTTCTTCCTCCCCCAGTTCTGTGGATCTGCAGACATCCTTGTATTCCTGCGGGAGCAGGAATTAGCCAAGAAATGGGCAGATTTATCTTATTTGGTGCCCACTCAGTGAGTGCTTAGAGCAGGGTGTCACTTGTCTTGCCCTGATTATGGTGGTGTTGCAAGAGAATGTGTTAAAAATGCAGCAACTACTATTTGTTCCTGAAAAACACAGAGTCTTCTATCACGATAAACATTTCCAAAAGTGTGTGGCCTCTGTGACAGCTACAGGCCTAAGAAGGACTTAAACGATATACATAGAGTTAGAATGGACCTTGCCCAGAGTGGATTTCACTCTTTGAGCTAGGGAACAGTTTGTTAAAATAGGATTTCTATTGCTTCTCTATACACTGGCAAATATATCTTGAGTGCTTGGATCTATATTTTCTGAGTGCTTCATTTAAACTCTGAACTCTATGGGCAGAGGAGCACAGGAGTCTGGTGATAGTTGCACAAAGTACTTCATACCCCATAGCTGGCAAGAGGAGAGTTATAGAACTTTGGTCGGCTCTGGGTAGAAAGTTGGGTGACATTTTCAAAGTCCATCCCTGCAAATACTGTTGTATTTTATGTCATGTCCTCTGCAGGGCAGAAGACCAGTTAGAATTGACTTTCATTGGGACCAACTGAGAGCAAAACGAAAACATGTTTTGAGAGACATAGAGGGAAATGATCCATAGCTAGAGGGGCTGATTTGAGGTTATGGGCAGATGTGTGTTGAAGGATCGTGCTGAAGGATCACAGTCCAAGAAAGTGAAGTCCAGATTGTAGAATTTTCCTTTTCATACACTTTATCTGGCTGTTGGTGCTCTTTCAGGAACAGATCTATATGATGGGGGCATGTATACCTTTTGATGGGGTAGGTTTGTCATCCCCCATGGCAGCAAATCTGTCAAGGCTCCCATGGCAGTCTGAGCCTTATCCTTGTCAACCACATTTGAGATGGGTTGAATCTGGTGAGGTAAGGTGCATACCCCACACAAACTGCAGCCAAGAACTGGGGAGCCAGCCTCTGAAGAGTGAGGCATTTGAACAGTAAAGGTAAGGAAGGGCTTAGGTGAGTTGTCTTACATTGCAAATGTGACTTTCCATGTCAGTGATCTGAGTGCAAGTCACTCAGGTCTGGCTCTGTGAAGAACAGGGCAGAGAGCTGAAACACAGCAGAGTCTCCCCCTGGGCTTCCCAACCTACCTGCAGTTCACTCAGGGTGAAACAGGGACAAAAGGAATGTCCTGACTCTGGATGATGATCTTGTGTTGTTTATTTTTAATGTAGGTCAGAAAGTCACATTAGAACTCTGGTAGGGAATAGCACTTTGCATGGGGTCACAATGTAAACCAGTGTACAACTGACCCAAAACCATGTGTCTCCATTCATGCCAGCTGTCCAGGGCATGTCAGCCTGCTGTAACTCAGCTCACACCCTCATAAAACAGTGGCTAAATTCCACCACTAAACTGACCTTTCTATAAACCTGCTGTGCTGTGTTATGTCAGTTGAGCCTCTGGCCCAATCAATTTTAAATGCCACTGTTTGCCAACCTTGCATTGTTCCCACAAACCAACTGAGTGTGTTAAGAGAGGATAATTAGGGAGAACACAGTAATTAATACTGCTGATAATAACCCAGAGGTGTAATTTAGTTGCCTGACTTACACTGAATTCCCTGGGCTGGAGGAGGAAAAGGCACCTGCTGAAGTCTTTCATAGCAGCTTAGCTCTCTGCAGGAGGCAATCACACACCGAGCAAACAGAAGCCACTGAGGTCTCTCCTGAGCTGCTAATGATTGCCTTGCAGACAGCGATGGCATGTCAGTATTGATTATTTTCCTATTATGAACTCCTTCCTCTTCTCCCTTTTTGCCATGATCTGTTGGGTAAACACAGGAAACAAGTGCAGCTGAGGTTTGAGGTTATATGAAGTGTTTGGAGGGGGAGGAGGGGAAGCATTGGTTCAGTGGGCAGTTAGTTTGTGTTCTAAGAAAGTGATTCCAGCTAAAAGAACAGTCCAAAGGAATGTGGTGGTATCAGGTTTAAAAGTACCCTTGAGGTTTATGCAGGATTTTCTACACTGACATTACAAGAGGCGTTTTTTGACAGTGACTGCTCTCTTGGTCATGCTGCAGTTAGATATTTACGTGCAAGTCCATGGTCAGGGTATTTGTGTTTCATACTGTAGTAATTCCAAATATTTCACAGCCAGCCTTTCCCCAGAGGTCCTCAGAAGGTTCCTTAGGTTCCTTATGTCTCCTGTGGTGCTCTACTGGCTGTGGCGGGGTTGAACATGGGAGGGATGAAGTTTATTTCCCACCTTCTGATCACTTCATGTATGGAAGTCCCACATCACCAGATTGGTGTCCAGATGCTGGCTACAGTATTTTTGAAAAGTCTTTCCCATCACTTAGTCTAGAGCCAGCACTAATTTTGTGTGGTGCAAACTCTTTCTGTTCCCTACAGCTTTTGCCCCAGTTCTAGTTAGACTGCAGTATATTCACTTTTGGTTCCGTTTGGTTAGGTGATGTGGTCATTGATGCCCTTTGTGCCTCTGGTTTCTGTTAATTTAAGCAGCTACTGGAAATACTCAAGATTGTGTCTTCCTGCTACTAATTCCCTCAGAAGCTTGAGGGAACTGGTGTGCTTCTGCTCATGTAAATGAAACTGTAGTTAAAAATGTGCAATGTGGCATTTGGACTGCTATTTCCTAAATCTTATTCCTTGCATGAGAAATTAATATGTTTTATTCAGGACCTTGAAGTGCACTCAGGAGACATGAGCAGTTTTAGTGACCTTCTCTGTGACCTTGAACAAGTGTTTTCTCTTCCCTGGTCTGCTCCTTCCCAGGGGTTTTAAAACCAACTAATTGTCACTGATGTCTGTTATCAGCTTTTAGTCTTTGCACCTATCCTTCCTTGTGTCATGACAGCATTGCATCTTACCCTGTAGCTGTGTAGAAGCTGGACATGTTCTATATTAATTGTCTAATCTCCAAAGAATGATTTAGTCATTCTCAAAATAGCTTTCTAAAGAAGGTATGGTGAATCATTCTCCTGACTTGCCCTTTCTCTGTTCACTGAGGATATTAGAAGCCTGGATGGCTAATGAAACCAGATACCTAATTATGAGGAGATGTGAGTTTAGTAAGAGGAAGTCCAGCCATAAAGTCACAAAATGCAAATGTGAGAGTTTTGTCAGTGAAACCTCTCCTTTTTCTTTTATGTGGATTATTGCTGTTTTTGTATTGTTTTGTTTTGGGTTTTGTTTTGTGATATGCATCTTCATTCAGCAGCAATTAATAGAGCTGCACAGCTTTCCTGATACAAAGGTTCTGTAAGCCAATATTACAGAGAAAAGGAATGGAGGAAGCTTGTGAGAGGAGAAAAGCAATTTAAAAAAAAAAGAGAAGAAGAACCTGTTATAGCTATATTGCAAAGCACTATCAGTGTTTATCAGTGAAATAAGACAATAATCACTAGGTCCTGATAGGATAAGTAACCTTCTTCCTGCTTGATTAGTGCTGTTTTTTCATGGGGAGAAGTTGATTCATGCTTGATTTGTCAGTAAGTGTATTATACTAACTCTCGTTGGTTAGCAAAGGTTTAGAGATTTGTTTTTATTTTATTTTATTCCTTGTTTTCTCTTCCTCTTCTGGCTGTCAGGGTGAATTTGTATCTTCTGGCAATGTTGGGGAGGTCAGAAAGATGTCAAAAAGAGGATGTAAAATGCATTGTAAAGTGAGCTGTTAGGAATTGCTTTGACATTTCTGACAAAGGGAAAGGTTACTGCACACAGCTCTTCGGCTCCTATCTTCTTATTCCTTTTCTTGTCAATCACAACTGGAACCAGAGGAATTCCCTATCACCACTGGCTTGTCCCATGCATGCAGTTGATCTGTGGTAGGCTTGACTTGGCATACAGGTACTAATCACACTCTGCAGGATGTGTCTACCACTTGGGTACATCTGTTCTTACCATGTCCTCTGGGCACTGGTGAGCAGACTGGTCAGTTCAGAGACAGCCTCAGGCTCTCTCCCCACCATCTCTTCTTTTTTTGCAAGAGTGAGAAATGCCCACTCATTCTCACTTCTGTCTGCAAGGAGACCTTGATCCTTAAGTGAACTTTATTGACTGATTTGCTCTAGAATTTTGAAATTACAGATTTGGAGCCATCTGCATAGCCTAGTGAACCTTTGCTGTTGATAACAGACCAATAATGCTGATGCCAAGTTTGGCACTCAGGGACATTTGGCCTGGATCACACTCTGGTCACCTGCTTGAGGAGAAGGAAGGAGAAATTAAGACAAAAAGTTTAAAGACAGCCCACAAATGGGCATGCCAGAACAGCAGGAGATGTGTTTGGGAAGGAGCTTTACTGGTGAAAAGATAAGTCTTTAAGTGCAGAAATGTTCTAGTGCTAATGCTTTAAATTGCAAATGAGCTGAGCTTGAGACAAGGGAAATCAACATGCATGAGCTTGTGCTTTAACTAATAGGTGCTTGCATCATGTTTGATTCCTGTATAACTCAGGAACAGGAGAAAATAGAAGAATTTTTGCCAGTTCAGTTCATTACGAAGAGCAATAACTAGTTCTAAATAGTCCTTTATTTCTTCGTAAATCTTACAACAGGACTGGCATAATAGCTTCGGTTTTCTGGTTTGTAATAGGAAAGATTCAAGCACTTTCAATATTTTGGTTAAAATATGCAAACTTGATTGTTTTTCCAAAAGCAACTGAAAACATAAACTTATTTGAGGAAACTCTCAAGTGTCTTTTCTTTAGCTGAGCATTAGCATTTTCTGAGGCAGATGCAGCAAACAAGATTCATTAATTCTTTTTCTTCTACCCAATGCTTGCTGGTTAGGTGGGTGGGAGGAGGACAAATCTCCTTAGAGCTTACACCTCTTCTTCTGATTTGCAGCCCTTGGTTTTACTTCTTGTCTTTCTGGACTAAAACCAAAGGCAACATTTCTAGAGGCCCTGAGAAACCTTCGGTGTTGGAGCTTTTCTTGGCAGCCAGAAGAGCACAATTGCAAAGCAGAAAAGAAGAGCCTTATTTAGCAAGCAGTTGTTGCTCTCCAAGTTGATGAAACAATTAGCTGGAGATGATGCTCTGTTGCCATTCTGCTCTTTTAATAGCACCACAATGTTCCTTTGCCAGGACAAGCCTCTTTGGAGCTTTAATAAACCAGGTGAAACCACACACAACGTTCCTCACATTGGACTCTCCGAGCCTCATACAGGGAAAATTAAGCTGGCAAAGGGGAACATGTTCCAACCGAAGGAGCAAACCAATCTACCAACAGGAATACTCTCTGCCTGTTAAAGCAATTAATAAAAAATGGAGCAAATCCCCTCTTAAAAATGGCTCTAGCAGCCAGAAAGGAGATAATGTAGCAGACGTTGGCCTTATTCCCCCATGCTGGTACAAGCTGTGCAGTATGTTGTGTAGGGGCGAGAGCTGCTCTGATACACACAAGAGTGACAGTTTTCCATATCCCTGACAGCCTCTATTAAGACATACACAGAGATTGATGAAAAGCTCCTCTGCAAAGTGGTGTTGCCGCAGATCAGACCAGTTCAAGCAGCTGTTGGGTTGAGCACCGTCCTTTATTTATTTCCTAGTGACTCCTTTCCACTACTTCTTCTGGAAGCAAATGGTGTTGTTTGCCTGGCTGCAAGCTGAGCTTGATGCTAAATCTGCTGGAAATACTGAGCAGCGGATGCCTCTTTACCTTCCGTGCAATTGCATATGGATTGGTTTCTGCAAGAGTTTCTAATAAACATTTTGATGGCCCTACTTTATCATCCACATAGGAAGGCGATCATAAAAGGGGGGAAAAACCCAGAGGAAAGAGGATTAAAATTATCAGTGATCTCAATTCCCTGTGTTTCAGTTAAACAACCTCATTAATACTTTCTGCAGTGCATGTACTATGTCTGTGCTCCCCTGTCTTGACGGGGCCCCAAATCACATTCACTGCCATTCATTATGTGCAATGGAATAAAACATTTATTCCAAGTCATGTTTTATTCCTGGGAAAATATCTATTTCTGCAAGCTCCAGACATCTTTTTAACTATTAGCACTTCCCTTCCTGGCCCTGGGCTCCCTGCCCAGAAGATGAAACCTACAGGTCTTGATGGGATCGTGACACCATGCACTGTGGCCTTGGTGGGACAGACACAGCCTCTCACAGTTGCAGATATCACAGCTGAGTTTCAAAAATTTAACCATTCTGGAGCATTCTTGGCATTTCTTCTAATTCCTCTCCTTGTCATTGTGACAGGGACCTTGCAGCCAGCACAAGGAGGGGTGCATTATATTTTGCTGAAGTCCACAGAATATTCTTTTTTAATTTAGTGAGCTTTTGTTCAGCACTTGAATTTTAATTTAGGAATAGAAATAATGACAATGCAGCACCCCTTTCCTGAAATGCTCACTGTCCTTCTGCAACCATAACATGCTGGGATTGACCCTTATTTCTAAGTGAGGAAGTTGTGGCCCAAAGGGGCATACAATTATTTAATGGACAGCAGTAAGCTGGACATTCTGACTCCAACTCTTCTCTGCCTGCTTGACCAAGCTACCTTTTAGCTCCTGTTAACCCAGCCATTAAATGTGCAGTCTGTGAAAATGAGCATCCTCTGATTTACCCTGTGCAGATAAAGCAGTGGGGCTCATTTTCAGCAGCCCTTTGCCCCTGAAAATCAGCTAAAACCTGAACTCACCTGAAGATGAAACAGGCTGCTGAAGGCAGAGGGGAGTGCAAACACACAGCAAATTCAGGTTTTGGACTTTACAGCCAGTCCCCAGCCCACTTCTGTTATTGACACCTTCAATAAATCAGCTCAGCAAAGGTGCAGACCAAGGAAGATTCACTGTGGCTCAGTGACAGCTTTGCTGTTCAGAGCCTACAAATCACCCAGGGAGCCTTGTTACCTGCCTGTAGGTGCCACTCAGGGCTCTGCACCATGAGATGCCTATCACACTACCTGGCAAGGACAAGGAAGATCCACTTCACCCCTCTGCTTGTCTCTGCTAGAGAATGGCATTTCATCCCTGAGTCAGTAGCTGTATGTAAAGGGAATTTCATGAAGTCATGGCTATAACACAGTTATATATAAGTGGGACATTCATCAAGGTCCAATATAGCCTAGATTTTTATGGTTTCCTTTTTGCACCTAGGACTCAGCCTCATGGTAGCCCAGCTGTCCTCTTCTGGCTTCATATCCCATCTGATGTGCCCATCACAGAAGAGACAGAACCTGTCATGACCAAGTCACAGTTGCTCACAGTCCTCAGCCAAGAGTCAGCTCACAGAATAAGCAAGAGCAGAATTTGGCTCTGGCTCTTCACAAAACCTGGGAGAATGTTAGAAGTATTGCAACTCTGAACCTTGCAACAAATCTGAGTGAAAATGGCCTATGCATTTAGGAGTTACTAGGAGGGATAGTCTATATGCTCTGTTAAGCCTAGTTTCCTGAGAAATCCAGGCTAAAATATTGCTCAGATCTCTTAAGGCAGTTATGCCCAAGTGCACATGCTACTTTAAATCAGAAAGCATGAAAGCAAATTAAGGTTTTAAATCACCAGAGGTCAATTACCAAGTGGCTACTGCAACCTGTTATCTTTGCTGAACTGCTGTGCAGGCATGAGCATCTAAATCAGTGCTGTTTAACCCAGAGCTCTCAAAACAGGACTTACTCAGTGCTCCTGAATCTCACTGCTCTGCAATCATCTTGCTTTCAAATTGCTGTAGGAACAACAGAAAAAAAACCCTCTGTTAGTAAGATTCAAGTGTAGCTCTTAACCATCGTCAAGTAGTAAACCTAATCTGATTCAACTACAAGTATTCACTAAGTTGCTTCAATTTTTAAGATACTTCTTGTATTTTAAATCTTCCAGCATCTGTAATTCAGAATATCTTCAAAATATCTTTGCCATCTTTCATTCCATCTGCTTTCATAGCAGGAATTATTTCTTGCTAGTTAAAACCAGCTATCACTGGTCTGAACCGGGGTACCAGCCCATTTGTGCTTAGGGTTCTCTCTAGAGTAGAGTTAGTAGAAGTGTGATTTCTTATAATTTGATTATGAAGCAGCTGAATGTCACCAAGCAGAAGGAACCTGAAGTTTCTGTTTTCATAACCTTGAGTAGGAGAGTATGGCTCTGGGCTTTTCTGATCCACAGTGGAACATTGTTCCTATAACTAGAAATGTCTCAATTTAGTTCCTAAAGGGAACAATCCATCCAAAATTAATATTGTCAGCAGTAAAAGACCCAACTTTTGGGAGGAAGATAGCACATGCTATAAAAAAACACGACCCCACAAACACAATTTTCCCCTATAGACTGGTAATGACTCATTTCAGTGTTGAAAACATAATTGAATTGCTCCTTGCAGCAATTAGGAGAGTCTGTCTATGTGCAACTACTTAATTGTGTTTTGATACTGCGGACTTTCTGTGGCAAGCTAAATGTACCATTCTGATGAGGAAATTACTTGGTCTTTCTGCTTAGTTTTGCTAAACTCTATCCTGGACCAGAATTCAGAGATGGGAAAATGTTGGGGATTTTGGGGACTACAGGTCTGGATCTTTCTCAGCTGGCTGAACTGGTCACTGCTCCCATGGTTTGTTAAACCTTTAGCAGCTCATGGTGTTGAACTGTGCTTGCTCCCTGTCCATATTCAAGGTGAGGATGGTTAGCAACGAGTTCTGGGTTAAACTGCTTGTGTTAATCCATTTGTTGTGTCTGAAGGTGATTAGGGAGCAATCACGCATGCAGCTTTTGTAAAACTCAGGCATCTTAAGAGAAGGGGAAGTGATATATATCTGGACAGAAGGTAGATTCTGAAGATGGCCTGGACTCACCATCTGTGTCAAAGCAAACAGAATGGCTAGAAAAAAAAAAGAAAGAAATACTGCCTTCTGTCCATCCCTAACAGCTAAATGCATAGGCACCCTCCACAAGGCTCCCTCCCCATGGAAGCTGGTGCATGGGTCTGGCTTGGATGGTTAAGCAAAACCACAAGTCCTGACAGAGCCAGATGTTAAAATAGCAAGGGCAGAATTCACTTGGTTAGAGTGGCCTGGAGTTGTCTCTCCAATCCAGGGAAATTCCTGTTTAATTCCTCATCCCAAGAGAGGAAGAAGGAAAAAGGTTTGTTTGTTTCTGCACTAAGGGGAGTCTCAGGGATAGTCAAAGTGGCTGCATGATGGTGTGAGGTACCCAGGGAAAGAAAGTTGTGCCCAGGAACATCAGGATTCCTTGTTAAGGGACTGTCAGCATGTCTCTCTGCTGCTCTGGCTTCCTGCCACGTTCTGAAGCATGAGCCAGCTCTGTCTGGGCAGCTGGATCCGCTTGAGGACCCTGCCAATGACAAGGCAGCCAACTTGTGGGAGTGAGAGGTGGTCAAGTTGTCAGAAACCATCTCTTACTTGGAGCTGTTAGGAAGGTGACACAAACATAGAACCAGCTCCCTCTCTCTGGCCAAGACTAGCACCCTGGGCAAAGGCATCTCTACCTGCCCATCAGTCTTCATGATTTGATATAGGCAAATGGATGCAGAGCTTTGATCATAGGATCTGGTGTTTTGGGAAGGCTTCAGTTCCTTCGTGCATTTATCTAGCATGCTTATCATTTCATCTCAAGTCTTATTGCTAGCCAGCTGCAACAGTCCCAGGCAGCAGTTATGTTAGCATGATCAACCTGTGACATCCTAGTCGGGCACATTACAAAACCATCAAGTGATTTGATTTGGCTGCTGAAACATCCAAGAGGATAAGTTGTATCCTCCAAACCAGCAGCTTTGGAGCTAGATCAGAGTGTCTTCAAAGCCCAAAGAGAGTTCAGATTCAGGGCTGCTCTCAGACCTGATTGTTTCACAGCAGGATCTAGGATGCATCTCTGAAACTTCTGCCATTAACAAAAATGAGTCAAGTGGGTCGTTTTTACAGCCGATATCTTGTCTGAGTCATGAGTTAGCACATTGTGTTAGTGAAATACTGAGTTTCACATAGGATGATATACTGTTATTTTTGCAATAATTGTTCCATTGTCACAAAAAAAAAAAAAAAAGCAATTCTAGTCAAAGACTAGGAAGGAAAGCTTGTCTAGTCTTGGCTGATTAGCACTGAAAAATGGGTTTGGAGAATGGAGTCAAGTTAGGAATTTCTACTGTCTGGCAACATCATATTCATTATGAAAGTCTAGCAGAAGTTTCAGTCATGCTGCTTTGCACTTGGAAACTGTTTAGCTCAGCTCGAGACAATGTGGGAACAGGCACAAATGCCAGAAAATGTGTTTGTGATGCCACCAGGGAGAGGAGGATTTCAGGGGGAGGTAGTAAGAGCTGGGAGGCAGATAAGCCCATAAAATAGCTCAAAGGAAGTCAAAGGTGGCAGTCCTCTCCCTTGCAGTGGGTAAAAAGAGAAGGAAGACCATACAGTTGAGTCATAAGACAAATGGGAATATTGGCAAGATGTGTTTTGGGGAGCCCTAGGGGGGTCAGGTGCTGTTAGGAGCTGTCCCACCATGGCAGGGCTGTTGGTGAGTGCTGCAGCCCAGGACTGGCATGCCAAGGGATCTGGACTCTTCAGGGCTGTGGGTGCTCCCTCATGCATGCAGGGATTGACTGACACCCCAGGGGGGTTGTGCTATGTGTCATCGTGTGTTTCACGCTTCAGCCAGGGCTGTTGGGGCCTATTGGGAGGTGTCACAATCTGTGTTTCTCCTCTGTTTGCATAAATCCAATTTCTGAATGAATTGCTATCCAAAGTTATTTCCTCACCAACAAAAAAGGGATCAACAGACTCCTCAGGTTTTCTATTAGATGAGGAAAAAAAAATCATTGATGAGAAGAGGTATCTCCCATAGAAGTATTTGTTTTTCCTATGTCTGAGCATGGGAAGCAGTTGAGCACTCACTCTCTTTCCTAATGAAAAGGAAAAGGGAAGGAAAGGGAAGGGAAGGACCCCAAAGGTTCTGGGTTGGTTTTTTTTCTTTCCTCACTAACTTAAAAAAACCAATCAACTAAACCCCCAAAACACTAAAGCAATTTATTTTGGCAAATGTACCAATTCAGCATTTGGGAATGAAAATCTGAAATGGCTTGGTTTAAAAATGCTAAAATTAGTGCAGCTGACATTTAATGAATTTTATTTAACTGAAACTATTCCTGTCACACCCCTGAACAGTGTCCACACTTGCGCCAGTGGAAGTTGGGAACAAGGTTAGAAACAAACTATTTACCTGCATAAAAATACTTACTCCAGAGTGACCTGATCTAACTCTAGACCTTTGTATCTTTTGGCTCATTTCTGCTGGTAAGAATGTTATTGGTGGGACTGGACAAAAACAAAAGAGGATTTTTTTCCCCCCACACTATGAACGTGTGTTTCAAAATGTTGTTTCCCTCTTTTAAAGTAGCCAGACTTTGTTTCTGAGCAAGACCTGAAATAACATATCATGCTTTGCTTTGGGAAGATGTGTTTGTTATTGGTTGATTTTCAGACTGTCAGTGAACCACATGTTGGGTTGTTCACAGAATACTAATTGCTATTCATCAGCACAGATGGGGAAACTGAGACACAGATTGCCTTCCCCTCCCCAAAGTTTGATGCCAGAGCTGGTTCCCTTTGGTACTGCTCCCTGTCTACTGGACCCCTAAGCCTTTTCTTTTGCAATTACTTTTTCTAACATGTGCTGTTAAGGCAAGACTGAACACAGGGTCAAAATTCTTCAGACATAGCTCTGAAACTGGAAATCAGAAAAAAAAAGGGAAAGAAACAAGGGTTCTAGGAAGCAGGAATAGTAGCTGAGCAAAGCTCAGTGGGTCCAAACTGTGTCTCCAAGTCCTGCCCGTAGCATCCTGGTCCTCACCCAGGTGTGCAGGTTTGGGCAGGAGGACTCCAGTACAGCAGTGGGATGTTGATTCCTTTTGCATTGCCAAATCCCTGATGGCATGGGTTAATTGAATGGACATATTTCATTAAACAAAGCCTTCGCCATCTGTTCCATCCCAATTAGAAACACAGAAAAGAACATATTTCTCAATGACAATGACAGGGAGGGGGAAAGATATCAGCACAAACATCCTGTAGTGTTTTTCTGCAAGACAGCCTCACAGCTGGGAGGTTCAGTTCACCTCTTGGGCCCAGTCTCCCAGATCACTGCTTTTTCTCCCTGAAACACCAGTTTGGCTGGGCTAAGAAATAGGAACTTCTGCAGAGCGTTGTTCCTCAGTGCATGGGAAGGGGATGAGGGTGGTTGTTTGCTCTGCTCATGCCTGGGATCAAGGCAATATGAAAAGAGCTCCCTATGAATTCTTACATTGTTTTTCCTTGCTGGTGATAAAAGTCCCACTATGCTGAGTCCACATCTCTTCCTGAGGGAAAGTGTATTCCAAATTGAACCAAGTTACTGAGTAAAAGGTCTGTTAGGGGTTTTTAATTGCAAATGATGGTGATACGTATACAAGGAAAAGTCGTTCTCTGAAATAAGAGAGACAATGGTGTAAATTGCTGTTTCTAGCCATGTCCTGTGTGTCTGGCTAAGAGTGTGTTTAGTTCCTGCTCCACACGTTTTCTTGATGTGTTGGGAATCAGCAGGTATCAGCTGGGAGAAGCAAGAGGTGGATGCAGAAGCAAATGCCTGGTGTTGTCCTAGGAGATGATTTCCAAACCAGGAGGCAGGTTTGCTCTGACCTTTAGGAGGCAGAGCTGATTTGTTTTATTGCTGTGCTGTGTTCTGTCTTTACGTTCCCATTAATCATTTTCATTCAAATGAAACCTGCAAGCATGTAATGTGCAGAACTCATTTCATCAAGTTGGTGTGTGTGTGTTTGCGTTTCTTCAAAAAAAAATACCGCAGCCAATTCTGTTAAATTATTAGCCCTGTAATTCTCAAATTTACTGTCACCCTCAGGTAAAATTGCTGCTACAACTAAATAAAACCCCTGGAAATGAATTGCTGCTCCTGACAGCCTTTAAGCCCTTGAGGCATTTAAATTCTGGATTTAGCACAGGATTATTACTTCAGTGCAGCAGTTAACCGTGTCTTTAAGCAGAGTTGCCTGCCATAGTCTGTGCTGATTCCACAAGGCTTTGACAATGGCTCCTTTTGTTACCTACTTCTAACGCAAGTGTGGGAGTGTGGGATCAAGCATCCCACACTGCTTCAAGAACCACTTTAGACTTGCAGCCTGAATTACTTTGCATCTGGCTCCTGCTGCACTGTCCATGTCCCTCATTTCCCAGCTAGGGCAGCCTTGGCAGAAGTTCCAGTGCCCTTTACTGGTTGTTTGCTGGTGGTGTTGCTTTCCTGATGGCAGTAGCTCTGCAGGGGGTGGTCATTTTGCTCTCACTGCTTTTTAATGGCTTCAGACTATCTTTATTGCTGAAACCAGTGTGTCCATCTGCGCCGGCTCAGGAGATGCTGATGGGGCTGTGCATGGCTCAGTTACACTGCTCTGGCCATGGAACCAGCAGTGCACTGGGAGTGGCAGGGGGGGGGCAAGGC
>NW_008686419.1:109880-145243 GCF_000695815.1 Acanthisitta chloris
GTCAGGAGGGATATGCCCTTTTCCTCTTTATTCATGTTACTGCTGTAGTAGCAGCGTAGATTATACTCTCTGCCTCTTCTTTTGTGACTTGCATCTTGGGCTACTGTCCTTTTGCAAAGGCAGTGTTACAGCTTTTCACCTGCCATTGCACCAGAGAGGAGGGAGCACACTCTGGGCAACAGTGCCTGAAGCACAAGGTTGTGCCTGGGGAAGAGATTCAAGCTTGGGGAACCAGAGGCAGTGCAGCTAGTCAGAAGGTGCTGTGCTGTTTTACCCCGGAGATAAATATGTCGTCGTAGCAAGATTTATTGATAGTATCTGAGGCTTTGGCAGGCAATTCTGGGTTTTGATGTCTAGCAGAAGGTCATCAGTAGAAAGACAAAAGACAAACACTACCATGCTTTTTATTTTGTAGTGTCTCTGAAGACGTTCTTAACTCCACAGCTGTCTTAGTCCTGATTAAATACCCTGTGTGACTACTGATGAATTAATGAGCACTTGAACTCTGAGAGAGCTTCTGGCCAGCTTCTGCTGATTCCACCATCAGACAGTGTTAGTCTTGATGCCTGAGCAGTTTGAATATTCAAAGGTCAGGATGGCCCCTTTCCCCTCCCACCCACATCCCAGCTCTCACAGATTTGAAGACACCAGCAGCCTTTGGAAGACAAAAACAAGACAAAAACAAGAAGAGAAAAACAAGTCTGACTCTATCCAGAGTCAGTTACATCAGAAAAGATCCCAAACAGACTTCTCTGACTTGCTATTTGTGCTCAGCTCCTGATCAGTGCAGCTGCAAGACATTTATAAACAGACCTAAAATACATCTGTGCTAATTGCTGACAACTTTGCTTGAGGATCCAATCCTGAAGTAGACCAAAGTGGTGATAGTGCCCAAGCTTCTTAGAAGTTCCCTATTTCTGAGCTCATAGGCAACCTTGGTCAAGTCCCTGATGAAGAATCCATAATTCAGACATTAGCAGTGAGACACTGAATTACTAAATCCAGTGTGTCCTTTGCTTGTCCCTCACCCAGCTGCCCAGGGGAGAGGATGCAGAGGCAGGCAGTGTAGAGGGGCTGTTAGGATGAGGGATGGGACCAGCCCTAGTTTGGCTAAAGCAATAAGAATGGGCTTTGCAGCAGCACCAGTGTCACTGCTAGCTCAGTGGGCAGCCACAGCCTCAAGTGTGTCTGAGATGGAGGTGGCAGCAGCTCTCCAACCAGCAGTGGGTGGAGGCAGAGGCAGGTAATGCCAGAGGTGAGCAGGATACTGGAGCACTGTCTCTGCTCCGTGTGTCTTGGCACTCTGGAAAGGTTTATGAGCTGGAGACCAGGGCTGCAGGAGAGTCAGCCAGGATTCAGTGCAGTGTCCAGGCTAATTATGCCTGGGGATCCTGTGCTGAGTGAGATGGCAGCACTGAGTCCATGCACACAGATGTCTCTACCCCACACTCCACTGAGCCGCGTAATGGAGAGCTGACTGTTTGTGACAATTTAGGGCTGTGCTCTGGCTGGAAGGTCATTATAAATTAGATGGCATGATGAGAATAGTGAGGACATAACTGATGGGCTTAGCATTTTCTAGCTAGGAATAAACAAATTCCCAAGTGTCACACATTTACAATGAGTGAAAAGCATTCAACCCTCTCCTCAGTGCTCTTGTGTATCCACTGACAGGCACTAATGTAATATATTAGAGGCCAGCAAAAATAACTTTGACAAACCTTAAGTACAGAGCAGTGCTCAGACACTTCTCTGCTTTAGGCACATCCTGGCTCTAAGGCAAAAATGTGTGTCTACCCTAGGTACATCCTGCTGGGTGAGGCATACAGACTGTATACCTCAGCTGGAAGACTGAAGAACATGGTCCTGTTATTGTCCAGTGGCTTCACAAGGCCAAAACAGTCTTGTCAACTGTGGACAGTTCCATCCTCTCCCTCATACAGCATTGAGCACATTTGCCTCCTGGCTCTGGGCAGTGCTTCTGGGCACCAATGTTGAAACAAATTGTATCCTGGGACTAAGATTTTAGACATGGACATTTGACCAGCTACTGTGGAGAGCACAGCAGGATGCAAAGAGAAACTGTCACAGCCTCAAGCCATGTTGTCCAGGAGGAGGAAGGAAGGAAATCCTGGCATGTAGGACCTTTATGGTTGTTGGAAAAGCACTGGGCACAGCTGGCACTGTGCTCTGGGGTGGGTTCAGAGTTTGCTGCTGCAGATTTGGGCTGTGACTATATTGTAGAGCTGAGAGTAATGGCTAATTAATCTGCTGAGTGATGGGGACAGGGGGCAAACCTGCCCCTCCAGGGCTCAATTCCAGCCACAGGCACTACAAGGTCCAGCTCTTTGCAAATGGAAAATTGCATGAACAGTTAGCGTGCCACCAAATCCCTGCTCAGGACTGAAAATCTGTGAGCAGCTGATGAGGTTAAACAGAGAAAAGGCATATCCTTTCCATTCCCAATTTCCTTCCCTTCTTCCCAAATCTAAAATCCAGAGAGCTGCTACGTAAGCAGTGAAAAAAAATAATAGTTCCTCTGGTTGTATTCCTTTCCAGAGAATAAACAGTGTGTGTACACATGTATGTGCACACACGAATGATGCATTTTAATTATCCTCATAAAGGATGAGGAACGTGCATCTGGGCATGACTGTGAGCCAGGAACAACGCATTCATTTCCTCACCATTGCTTTATCCCTTTTGACCTTAATTTGAATCCCTCCAAGCTGGATGGTTGCATCTGTCAAGGCGGCTGTACCTTAACCTGCTGGGACCAAAAGCCTGATGCAGGGAAACTCTGTGCCATCCGTCTCTGCCCGCGGCCTGGCCTTACCTGATGTTCTCCCAATTCCTCCCTCATTCCCCCCACCCTCCCATGCCTCATGCAGTCAATCTGCATTTGCCCTAATTACTTTGAGCAGAGGCTGAGCACGTGCAGTGCTGTGCCCTGCCCCGATGGTGTGGCAGAGCCATGGTTTTCAGAGTCTTGGGGGGATACTGGCTGCTGTGGTCTCAGGAGTGTGTAGGGAGGCTATGCAGCAAAATGAGGAGGTTCCCATTAATTCCACCACCATCATTTCCCTGCCATGCAGTGTGGCTGATGAGCTTGTCAGCCCTCACATGACAGCAGGACAGAAGGTCAGTTATTGCTAACAATGGCCAAGAAGCTCGATCTGAGTAGCATGACCATGCTATTGTAAAGGGGCTCTGACTCAACCTGTGCCTTTGCATACTTTGCTACAAAAATTTTCCATCCCAGAGCATGTCTCCTGCAGATTTTCCTAGCCTAATCTTCAAAATTATCCCCCCTTTTCAATGAGTGCCATTTCAGCTGTTATTCACAGTCTGAGGCCCTGCTGACTGTTTTTATTTAGGTGGAAAAACAGAGCTTGGAAAAGGATTGGGGTGAGGGGGTGTTGTTTGTTTGTGGGGTGTGAGCAGAAGGTTGGTTCCTGAACCCTGTTTCTCAGTGGTGTCTGCAGGTTTTTTATAAACAGCTTCAGGCAAATGCTTCCAGTGCCTGAAGGCAACTGGAGACCTTCTAACTGTTTGGTGGTTTGTGAGCCTGGGTTTGCAGAGACCTGATGTGATAGGAGGTGATTGTGGTGATATCCCAGCAACATCACCACATCATATGTCTGTGATACCCACATAAGTAACTGTGAAATTAGCCTTAGACTCTGCTCTGTGTTTGCCCTCATAGTCTGGTCTCTTCAGTTATGTCTGAGCTCAGTGCTTTTCTGCATCTTCTCTTCCCTTGTCTACCTGTTTCGTTGCTCTCCTGCTCCTCTTTCCAGAGCAGGGCTGTGGTTAGCATCTTCTTGGCTGGAGGAATTATGTCCCACATTGGAGCATCTCCCACCCTGAGAGAAGACAACTCTGGGGTTTACCCCAGCCCACTCTAGAAGAGATTCTCCCAAGCCCCATGCAGTTTCCAAGTGTCCATGGTTTATCCTTCCTGCAGCCTGGTGCTGCCACGGGGATAACACCTTGCAGCATCCTCACTCCTCCCCTAGAGCACTGGCTGCAAAGCCTGGTCAGGGATGGTTTTCTCAGCCTGAATGGACCCTGTCATTTTTCTGGCTCTTTCCAAGCACCACATCAGTGCCAACCTTGCCAGACTGCATCAGAACAGAAGAGCAGCGGCTCTTCTCGCTCCCTCGTTATTTATTTATTTTGAGGCAAGTGGCAGGGAGCCTGGCAGTATCCAGCTCCCTCCTCGGGAGGCAGAGTTAGCAGAAGGTCTGCTCAGATGGTGCATCGGGCAGATGGCTGGAAGAAACCCCTAGGGCAATGCTGACTAAAGAGCACAAACTGTGCTGGGCCGTGGCCAGGCAAAGGGCTGTGGTGGAGCAGAGACCAGTACTGACCCCATCCGTGGTGTGTATCCCAGCAGATTCCTGCCTTCCTAGCAGTGTGGTCCACAGTGGTTCTGGGAAGGGATGGAGGGACCATCTGGTCAGTGCTGCTGCTCTCCTTGGCAGGAGGAGGTCTGAGAGCAGTGGCTGGGGGTGCGGGCAGACACAGCAGACACGAGGGACTGCTCTGCATGTCCTGGCTGGCTCAGCACGTGAGCTGAGCTGGAAAAGCTCAATATTGGGAAGGGAGTGAATCATAGCAAGGATGTAAATCAGGTGATGGTTCCCTCTGGAAGTGGCTGCATCATGGTGAAAATTATCTGGAATTGAAGGTTGGGGGTTTTTTTTCTCTATAACTGACTTGTGATTAATAAAGCTGCTTTTATGAAGTTAAAATCCTCAACTGAACCTTTCCTTCTGCATCCAGATGCTGCAATTCAGCTGTGACTATAGTCTAACAAATGTCACCCCAATCCACTTTGTCTTTTGTATTGGTTTCATAAGAAACCAGAGTTTAAAAACACAGTACCATCAAGCCTAGATACAGCAGGTTATTTTGCAGTAAACAGGATAATCAATTGCTCAGTATCCCAGTGTCTGCTAACATTGCATCTGTCTGAAGAATGTTTTTCAGTGAAAATATGGCTCTGCATGATGCATAAAAACTCTCATCTCCATCAATATACCTGGCCAACAAGGGCTGAGCTGGAATTTGGACTGTGTGGGAGTTCAGTTGCTTTTACCACTCATTTGCTATTTTAAAGGTTATATTTTCTTTTCTTTCTTAAAATGGCTTGTGGCTGTCTTTTTAGAAAAGACACAGTGTAAGAACTGGGGAAAGAACAGTGGTTGAAAATACCTGATAGAGCTATAGGAAAATAAAATTTATGAAAGAAAAAATAACTCTCCTAGTCAGTGTATTAACTCATGTCATGACTTTTTAATGGTAATGTTATAGGTTAATTAGTATCTGTGCTGTCCTTGTGCCTACCAGAGTTATTCACAAAGGATCATTGTCTCATTAGGTAGGACTCCCATAAAGACAAACCTTCTATAAGTGGTTTAATATCTGTGTGCATGTGTGGAAATTTTTTGCTCTTATCAGCAGAAAAAGTCAGATACTAAAGGGACTAAAATTAAAACACTTTCAAATGACACAAAACCTGATTCTGATTGGGGGCTCAATGAGGATTATTTTCTCTTGGATTTTCCTGTGCTCTGGCCTTGTCAACTTGAATTCTGGCACTGAAAACACTGCAAAGTGTTTTCCTTTGAAAGACCCTGCTTGCACTCCTAGCTCTTGTTCATCAGAGGTAACAGCCAGAATGGCAATGATCAACTTCTTTTAAGCATCATTGGGTGTGCTGTGCTAACACTGGATTAATGTTGCATGGACCTCTCAGCCTGTGCTGGTGGAATATAGCAAATACCAAAGGTAATCCAATGTTCCTCCTTAGAACAGAGAGGGAAAAACAGGCAAAATGACCTTTCATCTGTGAAAGTGAATGGCAATGGGAGTGTCTGTGCCTGGAATCCAAGAGGCAGAGGGCTCTCAGTGAAATGCTGTCAGAAGGGAGGGCTGAGAAAATCATGATTTTTATCCCTCACCCGCTGTGTGTGTGTCACACACCTTTGACATAGACATTCCCTCTTTTTCCTTCTCTCTTTGCTTCCCTGTAACTCAGAACTGCCCTGTTCCCCAGAAGAAATGGGGTAGATGGGATATCATAGCAGAAAATCTTGGTTTCTACTGGAGCTTCTAGCCTGAAGGTGCTTCCCACCATGACAGTGCAGGAATTTCTGCCCTGTTGTCCAGAAGATCTGGTTTCTAGAGGGCTTTGCAGCTTGATAAGGGCTTCACACATTAGAAGGTGGGTACTAACACTTTACATATCATATATTTGAGAGAACTTGTAGCACCTCATGCAGATAATTAAGACAATTGTGCCTGAAAACTTCTGTGATGGTAATTCTGTGACCTCTGTCAGAGGGATAAGTAAGCACAGTCCAGAGGACACTCACAAGCCCTCTAGCAACTGTGCACCTGAAAAGGCCAAGGATGGGTGAGTCTGGGCAATCACCTGCCTCTGATCAACCAGGTCTCCCAGGGCAGGGATGAAGTTTACCTTGCAGTATGTCAGTATTTCCCATATATGCTTGCACTCTGTCTTTGCCAGGGACTTGGATGTGGCATCAGGCTACATGTGACAGCATAATTTCTGGACTACACCTAGCTCATATTTAGCCAATCTCTGCAGATGGAGTGAATATGTACCAGTTTTTCAGATAAATGGTATAAAGCCCTTGGTTTACTTTTGATCCTCAGACTCAGGCTGGGGTAAAAGCCTTAAAAATTAAACCTCTTTGTCAACTTGCTTTCCTTGGAACAGTATAGACACCTCTGAAAGGAAAAAAACAACTGCAGAGAAGTTTGAGGTTTGTTTTTTTTTTTTAAACTACTGCAGTCTGCTTCATAGAAGATCTCTTAGGACAAAGAATCCATGAGATTTGTAAAAAAATCACTAGAAAAATCTGCTTCTTACTGTGCTTTCCCTAGGAAGGAATACTTTACAAGTTGACAGGTCCAGAGCCGCATCTTTTGAATCTTGAAAAGCAGATCACAGACAAGACTAAAGGAAATGGTGACCATTTGGTTCCTGGAGAGAAGCCCAATTGCTTCATTAAAGAAGAGTTGTCACATGCTTGTTTCTTAAATCCTGCTAAATACCTGCTTAGCGGCATTATTGACAGGCTTTTCTCATGAACATTGAGCTGTTAAGCTGCTCCTGGTTTACAGCAAGAGGTTAAAGGATTTCTCAAAGCTCCCAATGAAAGCCTTACTAACTGGATTAACTGCTAACATGGATTTAGGCTTTGAGTCAGATTAACCCCCATTGCTCTTAGTAGGTTCTACTTGTTCATCTTTTCTTCCCTTTCTCTTCCCTTCTTTCCTCTCAGCTTTTCCCTTTTTGTTTGTCAAGAATAAGCATAAAAATAAGCCTCTGTGCTTGTGTTTGAGCAGTGGGACACTGTGGGTGGCAGAGGCAGCTGCTGTGCTGGGCTGGGTGCTTGCCTGTCCCCATCCGATGTCACTGTTTCTGCAGAGCCTTGGGAAATCAGGGAAGCTATGATGATAATAAGGAGAGTTATTAATTGGTCTGCAGATTTGGCTTCTGCTTTCCTCTGCTATTCTCTTCTTTAGATTTCCTCAGCATCATGAGAATCATGAACTCTCTTTTTATAAAGTGATTTAACTATTTGCACACCTGGCTGGGCAGTTAGGAGAGAAAGTAGCACAAACAGGATAACCCATGGTCTTCATAGCACCAAAGACCTGAAGTTAATATCATTTAGGCTGAAGATAAGTGTGTGTTTCTTCAGCATTTTAGGAGGCCTGAAGTACCATCTGTGCTTCTGCTTTTGGCTGATTGTTTCTGCTGTTGCACTGGTTTCTGGGCTAGTGTTTGTTTTTGTAAGCAGATCTACAGTTAAAGTATCTACTGCCCAACCTAGAGGCATTATCCACTCTTCCCTGTGTAGCAACATGCCCACCCACAAGCAGCTTAGATCCCTGATAAGGGGTGAATTCAGCAGCCCCACTCTTGGCTGTGTGATTGCCATGGTCCTGGAGCTGGTATTCCAAGGGAGGATCTGCTCCAGCCCATTTCACAGGACCTGCAGTGCCCTGTTAGTAAATGCCAAAGGATGGCAGAGGAAAGCAAACACAGGCATAGGCTGGAAGGAGCCAGGGCACAGCATTGTGGTTGCTCTTGCCTGACCAAACTGGCGTATGAGTTGATTCCCAGCCCAGAAAAGAGATCAAGGAATGAAGCCAATGCTTTTTCTGCTTCTCTGTCATCTGCTCACTGCACCGTTCAGACCTCTCAATTACCTTTTTTCCCAGTGTGACAAGCAATGCCATGGCCACATGATGTCCAGCCCACCAGGGTCACAGCCTGGTCTGGCCCATGCAGGCAGACACAGTGCTCGTTTGCCCCAGGGTGGGAGTCTTGTACAGGGGCCACTCAGAGTCTCCCTCAGGGTGGTGGCATGTCCCCAGGGATTGGAGCTGTCTGCTGTGCTGGCTCAAATCTAAGTCCAGCTGGCTGAGGACCATGTTGCTAAACAGAGACTGAAATGTAAGGAACTCTTGCAGAATGTTTGTACCCCATTTAATATCACCCATGAACATGTCCGTGCCTGGCAGCCCTGGCTGCAGCTGGGTCTCACAGTATCACTGAGATCCTGTGCTTTTCAGACAGTGCTGTTTCTAAGCTTGCCATCTGATGATCACAGAGGGCACTCAGAAGGTCTAACAGTCTCCCTGCCTTTCTCTGGGCCCCTTGGGGTTTTATGCACATCTGTTCTGCTTTGTGGCCATCACCTCTCTCAAACTGTTCAGACTCTGCTCCTCTAAAAGCCATCAGCAGGATCCAGGCCACCCCACTTTCTCATTTCCCTTGAACACTCATCAACTCCCCTGTGCACTTCTTAATCTCTTGTTCTTTGAGTCCCTCCCAGCTGCCTTTATCCCCATCTAATCCATTTTATCTGAATTGCTAACCTGCATTTCTGGGTGCCCCTCCACCTTCCTTCCCCCCACCAAATGTCTTTTTAATCTCCCATCCCACCCTTCCCCCTTCTCCTGGAGAGCAGCTCCTCCTCCTCTTTCCTCCAGCACATCAGGCTTCTCTACTTTCTCCCTGCTCTGCACCAGCATCCCTGCCAGCTGCTCAGCATCAGCCTGTTCCTGCCTCATCACTGCCAGGGGATTCTCTCACTCATTTCTTTTACTAATTTCTTCCCACACCTTACTACACATCCCTTAGGGGACACCAAGTCACTCGTTTTGTGCTTTCTATCAGCAAACACTGATTTCTTCAAGGCAATTACTCCAGGTGGGTGACATAGCTCATGCTGTCACCCAGAGGCAGTGGCTCTCTGCAGGACTTCTATCAGAGGTTTCAGAGGGTGGCATGGCCTGTCTGCATACTGGCAGGTCTTGCTTTCAGCATGTGTAAGGGCCTCCTGAAACCTTGCAAACTTAGAGCCACATTTCTCTCTCTGCAGTGCTGGTGCACTTAGACATGCACTTGGGAGCCATCCATACCCCATCTCCCTTCTTTGGACATCTGAACAGTTGTTTGTGTAATTCCTTATAGTGTGGTTTGGCGTTTTACAGCATGGGTTTGTCATATCCCTTTTATATCAGATGATAAAATGTTTCCTAGCTCTATGGCCTGCAGTAAGACTGGTCAAAGAAAAGGAAGAGAGTGAAAAATAAAATGAAAATCTATCAAAAAGACCAGAAAGAAGTGGGCTGGTTATGGGGCACAAGGGAAGGTGACCCCTCTGATTTAGTGCAGTGATTGGAAAGGGTTATGGGTAGATGGTTTGGAATGTGCCAAGATAAACCATAGATCTTAACTTAGCCCTTTCCTCTCAGGGTACAAATTCACTAGCCATGTGACAAGCATGAAAGGAGTGAAGCTGTAACATGGATCTTTCTTTTTGTTCTTACAGATAGTTCAGAGCTCTTCTGAGCTCTGTTTAAGTCGAAACAACCTTAAGTTTCTCCAGCTTATTCTCTCTATTCCTTTAATTCTCTTTGAGCCAAGGGAAGCAAAACCTTTGATGCATTGACAAGACTTTGCTTCCCACTGCCTGACATTCAAATGCCCCTTTGCTGAAAATGCATGGGCTCTGTCTGGGGAAGAGCCCTGCCTTCAATTGCACAGCAGTCAGGAGACCCCCTGCCCTCCTGATCTTCTTAAGGGGCTGTTTCTGAAGAGCTTCTCATAGCAACTGTGGCATAAAAGCACTTGAGTGTGACTAAGTATTGGCCTTGATGGATTTCCTAGGTCTAATCCCCGGTGCATTATCCCAGCGTTGGCATTACAAGAAGAATGATGAATTTTAATAGCAAATCAGACTTTCTGGTGTTCACTTCCCCCTTTGAGGGAGGCACCAGGCAGAACTACCAGCTGAGAGATCTGAAGTGGGCTGTGGCCATCTCTCTGCCTTTGTAGACAGCATAGGGTTGAGTCAAGTACTTGCTTGAGTAAGCAAATGTTGCATTTGAGATCTCAGCCTGGAGAGCCTGGTCTCTCTCTGCCTTGTGTCCCAGTGGGTTTGTTATGGAACACCTTCTGGCAGCCCTGCCTGTTAACAACAGACCTAGAAACACGGATGAGGTGGCAGGTCAAAGCTGTTGGGATTTTCCCATGTCAACTACCACTGCTGGGACACCCATCATACTCCCAGGACTCCACTGGAAGTGACCTAACAATTTCATCCCTGGAACACTACTGGCTCACTTTTGTAGGGCCAATTTTCTTGTAGTCTGCTCCCTCAACACTGATCTACATGATTGCTTTATATTAGTAAAGTGTGCAATTTGTGATATTTCGTAGTTAAGAAACACTTGCCAGGTGTTATTGGTTTGGTTTTTGGCATGGAATGGCCAGGGTAGCAAGCACTAATAGATGGTTCTCTCTGACCATTTTCAGCAGTCACCTTGCCTACTTCTTGCTGACATAGTTCTTACGGTAATTAATGAGCTGGCACATTCCTAGGAGCCTTGTCAATGAATTAATCTCTGCACAGAGGAAACAGCTGAACACAAGTTTCCTCTTGTTGTCTCTGGCAGACAGGGGAGATGGAGAACCTGCAGGCAAGCAGAGAGGGGTCTGTGTAAGGAGTCCCTGCTTCAAGGGTGGCCGAAATTATGCATATTGCATACATTTTGTGTACATCTGTTTTTATCCTCTTGGGTCCTCAGGTGTCTGATTAGAGTGCCTGAGGTGGTTACTTTGCCTGGTGAGGGAGTGCAGTTCATAATTAACTCGATACTACAGGAGCAGAGAAGATGTTCAGCCCCATTGGTTCTGTGAAGGTGTCTGTGTGGAAGCATTTTGTCCAAGTAAGCAAAGAAAGGTGAGATCTTGAAGGATGATCAACCCAAGGAGCTTGTTCCTGATAAATTGGATTTCAAGTTTGGTCACACTCTGGGGCTGAGGCTGGAAGGGAAACTGTGAGGGACAACAGTAAATTCCTGAAGGGCTCTGGGCATACACTTTGTCCCACTGGAGGAAAGGTGTCCATAAAGGCAGCACAGGAACATGCCCTTCCTCCTCCCAAATGCAACAGATTGTAAGGAGCCCCACGGCCTTGCACTGCCATTCTTCTCTTCTGTATCTCATTGTGCTCAGAGACTGACCAAATTTGAAAGAGCCTCTCCAGGCATCACCTGATAGCTTTCCCTAAGGACCACATCTCACAGCTGACCTTGTGCAGCTCTCATTCTGCAATGGTCTTTTAAACTTTGGGTAAAGAACCTCAACGGATTATCTCTAAGGGGTGGGGAAAGATGAATGACTGGTGGTCTCCGAAGTTATCTCTAGTGTGAATAAGGCAGAAAAAATGAATGTGAAGAATTTGTGGCTGAAGAACACAGAGCTCTGCCTTGAGACTTCATTGGGGTCTGAGTCGCTGTTGCCTTCCTTGAGCCATCTCCTGCTAAGTGCACCCGTGGATCATTATACATGCTGTTAAATGTTCAGGAGTCACTCCTGAAGGAGAGGAGAAATCTCTCTTTCTCCAGTGTGACTATCCTAAAAGAGAAAGTTTTACACTTGTGCAATAGAGGTGGAAATGACTTGACAATGTGGGTCAGGGCAAGCCCAGGATTTGAAGCTAATTTGTAGTCAGTTTTTCCCAATTCAGCACTTGTGAAGTTGGGAGAAGAGCAGCTTCTGAGAGGGAAACAGCTCTGTATTGGTGTGTGCTTTGGTTTTATGTGGCTAAATAAGAGACAATGAATTCAAACATTATTTACTCTTCATAAAGTTTGAAGCAATCCTGAAACACGTAGAACAAGGTCTTTGGTCATGAACCACCTAGACAGAAGCATGTTTAACTTTTAAGTTTAGGAGCTGTTCCTTGATGTAAGCAAAGTATTAGGATAATAACCCAGTTATACAGTCAGTGTTGTATTAGAAGTCCCAGGGCTGCTGGTATTGATCCAAACATTGGCCTAAAGTACCTCATGCCTCTGTTAGGAAAGAAAATGGTATATTTGCTTGAGGGACAAGGTGATCTGTGAGAGCTAAGAAATGGATGTTTTCCTTAGATGTCTAGGAGTGAGACATAGAATTTATCATCTGGTTTAGCACTTACTTGCTTTTTCCCCTCTAGCTGGTAGTCCCAACCAGCCATGGGGAAAACTCTTAAGGCTATTGCAGATCTCCATTTATTTGATTGTCCAAGAGATTATAAAATGGCCTAAACCAAGGTTAGGTCCATCCACAGGTAATGAGGAGATTGACTTAAGTAAGGAAAGGATGAAAACTGGCTATGATTCTGCAGTGAAGCCACTGACTAAGCTCTTAGGAAACAAGCTGGGTTATTACCTGCCTGTGGGATACTGCCTCTCCCCTGGACTGTGCATGTTTCACTTTCATTGTCATCAAAGACATCTCAAAAGAAAAGTAGCGTGACTGGGTTTTTATAAAAATGTGTCTCCCATTTGGGTTGAAAAAGGAATCCCCCAGGCCTCTACTTCTCTAAAATCATCCACGTGCATCAGAGCATTTCCAAACCAATTTGCCATCATTTCAAGGACCAACTAACTGTAGTAACAGAGAGGGCAGTGCAATTGTGTGCTAACCCTTGGATGTACAGGTCTCTGATACAGCTCCAACCCACAGCATCAGAAGGACTTTCACAGTGTTTCTTCAGCTTCAGTGGATTAGACTGAGCTGGATTCTGCACTGGTATTTCAGCTGTACTTTTATTAATGTAGAATTGCACTAAAATGTCAGCTGGAAGAACACATGAATACTGCACTTACACCTAAGGACATTATTATGGTCAGTGATGCAGCTAACATACACATGTCCAGTCCAGCATGGATACAGTGGCTGTCTTGCTCTATTGAACTGCTCAACTATTTTTGCTTCACATAAGTGCTTTGAAACTGCAATGATAAACAGACCAGACGTTTCTACAGAGAGCCGAAATATTTACCTACCTGTGTCTTCATACTGCAGAATCCCTAGAGGTTTATGGTAAATTGCTCTTATTTGTGACCCCTAAGAAATAGGTAGATACATCCATATTTAGTGGCTGAACGACCACTAAGAAAGAGGTAGATGCATCCAAATTTAATGGCTGAATGAAGTTCCTTTAATATGCTCTTTAATGCTTCTCATGTTGTGAGAAGTTATGAATGCCCCATTCCTGGAAGTGTTCTGGGCCAGGTTGGATGGGGCTTGGAGCAACATGGTCTAGTGGAAGGTGTCCATGCCCATGGCAAGGGGGGGGGATGAGATGATTTTTAAGGTCCCTTCCAACCCAAATCATTCTGTGATTCCATGATTCCTTCTGGGAGTATTCACAGCTCAGGGTGTTCTCAGCTAATCTCAGAGCATTCAGCGGCTAATTTAGATGACTACACTATTCAATGGCAAGAGACTACCCTCTGTAGTCCTGAGTGGTGTTTCCATGGGAAAACTCAGCTGAGAGGTGGCTCAGCTTTCAGGTTAAACTTCTCACAAAGATCCGTTGTATGGCTGTGAGTTAGCAAACCAAGATCCATTTTGGTTGTATGGAAGGGAGAGGATGGAAACTTGCCAAGAAAAAGCAGTATGAACCAATAAAATCAAAAATGTTCTGGCAGCCCTCATGCTAGAAATCACATTGTGTGCCACATATTAAATATACCTTTTAGGTAACAGCAAGCTATAGCTGGTTGCTTCAGTTGTGTCACACAGCACGAAGTTCCAGTGGTTATTTTTGCTTAAACAATTACAAATGTTTTCTTTAAAAGTCTTCTAAGCAATTTCTGTTTTAATTGTACAGATTGTCCCAAACTGCTTTCTCAAATGTCAAGTTAAAAGTAAAGGTGCCAAATATCTTTTTTTTATGTTCATGACCATGCCTGTGTTGTATCATCTCATTCATCTTTTTGATTTCCCTTCAGTAACCATTATCTTTGTAGCTTTTCTCCATGGAGGACTTACAATCCTTTTTGAAATTGTGTTCATTTTTTACCATTTCCTCTTGGGTTCATGACACAGATGTGATCACAGCACTCACCAAGGAAATTACTTGTGGTTTCCCTAGTGCACAGTAGATTGGTATTTTCTGTTTCCCAATATTTTGATTCTGGAGCAGAAGTTTGACACATCTGCTCATGGCATCTGTGGTGTTTAGAGTGTTTGATCACACTTAGCTGATTGAATTGAGCTACATGTTCTCAGGCCTTTTCTCCCCTCACGAAACACTACAGTGAGTTTAGATCCTTTCAGGCAAACTATCCCAACCCTTGTCATTGTCTCCAGCAAACATTGGCTGAACTGTGCTGACAAGCTCTCTCATATTTGATAGTCTTTCTGAAATGGTATCTTTTCAAGTCCTGTTAAATTTTCCATTCCCTGTAGAGTCTTCCATCTCATTCTTTGGCTTCCAGAAACTAATAGGTATTTCCAAGCCTTGTACTAACCATGAAGTTTTTATTGTTCTCTTTTCTTTTTTCTTCAAGACTGACCATACAAAATCCAGGCAAACCCAGTGTGGCTCTTTGCCTCCCTCATGTGACTAGCACAAATACCAACCTCTGTACAACTATAACAACCTCCTGTGAATTAAGCCCTAGGGTGTGCTGTTCACCTTGAAGAAGCTCATCTCTATTTTATTCTTCTTATTTCTTTGGAAACATAGATCTGCAGATTTTTAAAAAGAGGATTTATACCTTACCTGGAAAAGTCAGGATGAGAGAATGATGGGCTCAAACTCTCCTTTGACATTGTTACTTGAAATGGCTGCTCCAGACCCAACTTTTTCCAAGACCTCATCCTCTAGTCTATCTTAGTTTCTAGCAGTCTGAAAAATTCCATGTTTAAAATTTATGCCCAGATCTGTCTCAATAGCTGCAGTGGTAAGGACAGACCTTGCTGAACCAGGTTTGGGGAAGTGAAGGTGCTGTGCTGCATCCAATCCACCTGCTATGTCCTCACAGGGCTGTGTAGCACTGGTTCATCTCCTTGGTTTGGCAATCTCTGCCCAGAGCTTGTAACATGCTGTTACTAAAGCTGTGCTGGGGAGATCAGAGCCAAGGTTGCTTCTAGACAGCTTAACTCAAGCTCAGGACATAGCAGAATTGTCCTTTAGTTCCTTTGTCATATATACTTGTCTTTTTTCACTGTGTCCTTGAGATATTCATATCCTTTTTCCAAAGTCACCAGGCAGCTTGAGTCAGGGTAGTGGCATGTGGATAAGCAACATGAGGGACACTTGAAGAGATGAATTCCCAACCGGCTGCCTCCATCCTCAGCAGCAATGATTAGCCCAGCTCTGAGTGACAGAGTGCAATAAAATGGAGACAGCTCTGCCCTTGATGCATAATAAGTGAAAGACTAGTGGGAAATAGCTCTGAAAACTTTCCTACACTGAGAGAGGATGAGTGAGCACAGCCCTTTACTGTCTGGCTTGCTCTTCACTCAGTTGCAGCAGCAGCCTAGAGCTGAGCCTTTGGTGTCTTTGCCCTTCTCTTTCCTACCTCCTTTAGCAGCTCCTAGGATGAAAAAATAATGTGGCTTTTCTGGAGTCCTAACCCCATTCTGTCACTCCTGCTGCAGTCCTGTGGAACGAGCGTTATACTACAATAAAGTTGCTGTGCAGCCAGCATGGAACTGGTATTGGCAAAGCTGTAATGGAGGCAGGAATTTATGTCCATGGAGTTCTGAGAGATGGTACCTGAATTTATACTGCCTTACTGTGAGCCACTGAGTCCAGCTATGTCATTTTGGGCAGGAAAATCTATTGGTGCTATTCAAGTGTGGCTACCACAGTCATATCCCTTTTCTTTGTTTAAAAAAAAAAAGTTCACTTTTAATTGGAATGAATGTCAGTCACTTGTCTCACATTTAAAAAGAGCAAATGAGAGGGAAGTCTAATGAGGGTAAAACAGATGATTGAAAATTAAAAACTTTTTTATGATTGATTCTTAAATATCTACATTTTTAGGTAATTAATACTGGGAATTAGGCCAAATGGAGCTGACCAGTCAAAGAGAGAGTTTGTGGCTGGGTGACCTTGAAGCTTAGAAACAGTTGGGCCAGAGAGGTAGGGGAACATATACCCCACCCAGGCAGAAATGATTACCTCTTCCTTCCTCCTTCCCTACTTGCCAGTGCTTGTGCTCACGCTGCTGTCCTGCTTGGTCACTCACTCCTGTGCCAGGGCTGATGCAGCCTGAATCCTGGGTCTGTTGAAATATGGCTGCAGAGTTTTTGAGGGTGGTGCTTTGGGTAGTCACTGATTACTTTTGACTCCAGTTTTCCATTCCTATCCCATCTGCTGTCCCTCAAGAAGTTGGTCCATCCTTCAACACAGAATTGTTATATGCATAGCTGGAGACAGTGCACATCCTGACATAGGCTTGGGATCAGGCTTGAGGGAGTCTTAACCTTGGCTTGAACCTAATTGTTCTTATATCCCTTTCCTTTCTCCCTTTCCTCTACCCTCATTGTCTTTGCTGATGCTGGGTGAAACACAAAGGTGAAGAAGTTCAGAAATTCAGGGGCTGGAGACATGGAGAGTTATGAGCTCACTTTGCTTCAGCCATTCCAGTGCAATTGGGTTCATGTTTCCAGAACAGGTTAGAGCCTTAACTCCCTTCAATTTTCCCTTTCCTGCTCTGTCAGCACCATGGATCACCCCCAGATTTCACTTTGAATGGGAATTCACTCAGCAGTTCTTGCTGCAGAATTGCACAAGGAAGGAGAATAACATGCAGCTAAAGAGAAATCTCTGCTTGGTTATAGCTGTGGGTTGTGTAAAAATCAGAGCAAAGAAATCATGTCCTTTCCCATCTCTTGTCACCTTTCCCCACCATATTCAGAGCAGCACTGCTAGAAAGGTGGTACACCCTTCATGCCTCTAATATCTTCATGTAAATAGCTTTATTGTCTCTCTTAGCCAAGGTATCTGTCAGCTGCTAAAGGCATAATTTTCTGTTTATCTTCTTATAAGCTGCTGCTCCAGTGGAGCTGCAAAATTAACATTGTGCTCAGCAAAATGGTCTATGTAAAACAAGGGCAGTTTATACAGAAATATCCGTAATCCTTCACATTAAAATTTGGCTGTTAAAATTCTGGCACCTCTCAGAGGTCACTCTAACTGAGTTAAGTTCTGTTAAGAAAAGCTGTTATTATGGCTCATAGCTTTTTTTTTTTTTTTTTTCCCCTCTACAATATTGTCTCCTTTAGCTTGTGTGCTTCAGCACTCACCTCTACCTCCCCTGCCCTGCTCCTGCCTCTTCTGGTTTAAATTGCTCTCTGTCATACATTATTGAATACTAAACTTAACTATCTGGACACCATGAAAAGTACTCAATAGTGAGGCTAAAGTCCCTGCAGTATTTCCTTGTTTCTTCTTTTCCCTGGTTGGGATTTTGACCAAAAATGAAGCATATTAAGGGAGGCTGCTTGTAGAAAAGGTGCTGAGCTGGAATAGAACAGATGTGAGTTCAGTTTCCTGCTGTGACATGGGTTTCCTGAGTGTCCTTGGATATATAATTTCATTTCTCTCTTTTCTCTCTCTCATTCTGTCTCATTTACCCCCTCGCTGCTTTGCACATGATAATATTTACTTTCACCATCTAGCATATCTCAATGTGTTTCTTCTCCTAGTGCAAAATCTGTATCAACCAATGTGTACACAGTACTGTGAAGAGTAGGATTTCAGTCTTTGGACCTCAGATTTGATAATGCCACACAAATAAATACATTAAATACATACTCCTCCTTCCAGCTCATTCAGCATTACTATATGCTGTTTGAAACAGAATGATGTTAAGGTTAAACTTGATCTCTCTTGCCTGAGGCTTTTACTGAAGTAAAAAGGAAAAGATTTCATTCTGATTTTAGTATGGCAAGTCTGTAACCTTAAATAGAATCCTGTTGAATTTATCTGAGGGATAAGCACACAGCTATGTAAATCATAGAATATCTATACTGTTGGAAGAGACCCACAAGGATCATCAAAGTTCAACTCCTGGCCCTGCACAGTAGAACACCAAGACTCACATCATATTTAGAGCCACTGGCTTCCTGGTATCTCCTTGTGCAATGTTCCCCTTCAACTACTGAATGGTAAAACTTAGCACTTCAACAGAGGACAATTCCCTATCAGGCACAGGGAAAACACCTCTCTTGCAAAGGAGTGTAATCAGATGTTTCTGGATCCTTGACATGATCACAGATTGGCTATCAGATCCTAAATATTGTTTCAAAGCAGGAAAATGCTTGTTCCAGTGTAAATGAGCAAACCAAGGGTGACACAGTGTGATTGGGTAGAAAAACCTCATACAGTACTCCCTAAGGACCTTCTGCCTCCTGGAAAGCAGAGAAAGCAAACCTTGCTTCCCCTTCATAGGTAGCAGCATGAAGCTGCAAGAAGTCTACTCTCAGGATGTGCTTGATATAACTCATAGTAGAGTCCACATTCCTCATCATATAGATAAAAGTAACTAAATAAAGACTGGAGACAACAGGACCTTGAATGAAAGTGAATCCCTTCCCCTGCACTGAAAGGAAAGTAATCACATTCAGAGGACCCCAGAGAGCTCCTATCTCTACCACTGATATGAAGAAATAGACTGAGAAAGATCAGTCTGACAAACAATAATATATTTATACTGCAGTAATCAAAGGGGCACAGGCACTGGACCCTGGGAATGTTGCTTTTCCCATTTAGGGGCCTTATCTGATGCTGGCAGGACCATTCCCTTGTGTGTTCAGTTATGAAGCTACTCCAGGATATAAAAACTTATATACTGCAAAGTTTGGTGTTGGTGGATGAGCATATCTCAGTGGTCCAGGACAGAGTGCTGGGGTTAGATTCTGGTTCAGCAAAGACACACAACCTTCACCATGCAGGTAGTTTTGGAGGTATCGGTGAAACTAACTGTATTACTGGAAGTTAGTCCATGGTTTAAACATCATCCAAAATAAAGTGGCAGAGGTTTACTTGTCACCTCACTGTAACACACACAGCAGGTTATTCTGGGCAGCCCTCTGGCTGGTTGAGAGGTTTACAAGGACTCTGCATTTCACTGCAGGAGGGTTTTCTATAGCTGTCTTTGACCACTTCCTTGGGATTTTATGTGGCCAGGGATCTCTAGTAGCTTTATAGGATCAGAAAAAGAAAATAGGGGAGGAAAGATTTTAAGAGGTTTCTTTATCCATTTTCCTTCCCCTTTAGCAAGGATCAGCTATCTATCTATCTAATTTCTGATGGATGTTTGTTCTTTAAAAGCCTCCAACAGTGAGACTCTACCATGCCTCAGGCAATCTACTCCAGGCTCCTAGCTCCTTTCACCATCAGGAAGCTTTTCCTAATGTCTAACCCTCATATCTCTTGCTGTCACTTAAGGCCATTATTTCCTGCGCTTGCCACCTGGTTGTGGCAAACAGATTATTTCCTTTCTCTTTCCAACAACTTTTAAACAACTGATGGCTCTCATGTTCTCTCCAGTGTTTTTCTCTTCTCTGTCTGAACCACCATGTCCCTCATTGCTCCCTTATAGATCATGGTTTTTGATCTTTGACAGTTCACATTTCTCTCCTCTGGAATTTCTGCAGCTGTTCCACTTCTTTTATTTGAAGTCCAGTGCTCAAAACTGGGCAAACTTAGGTTTTACTGACACAAGCTGAGAGTGAGAAATCAATTGCCTTCAATTACAACTCATGACATATTCCCATCCTCATCATACACTTGTACAAAGACACTTTTAACTAAGACAGAAATTGATGGAAAACTGTTTTCTTCTTGTGGGAACTTATCTGTTGCCTTTCAGATGATGCTATAAAGTTTTATTGCAACTCAGGCTCTTTCTTCAAATCGTTAAATATCTAGGACAGCTAGTACTGCTAAGGTGACTGTACTTACATCAGTCTTTGCTTTGAGTGTTGACATTTGAGTGGGTGCTGATAGCTTTTCCCAAGGAATTGGTGTTGCACAGTAATTACCTAGTCTCACAGATCCTGACTTTGAAATTAGAGTGTTTGGAGGTGGAATTGTGGTATGTTTGTCCCCTAAGAGACAACAAGTTTCTGATATTAAACATGTGTTTCCAGTTCCAAACAGGAGCCAACTGAACACTTTTCTCACTTTTTCCTATTGTAACTTCCTTTTGGAGATCCTTTCATGTGCTTTGAAGGAAAGCCAGGCTAGCAGAATTAGCTCTGTGCTGATACAGCATAGGGACAATTTCTTCCCATTACTCCTATCAGACTCTTGCTCTAACACAGAGAAAGTGAAAGAATAAAGGCCAGTGTGATTTCACCTGCCTGAAGGACACTTGTGTAGGATTCCACTCTGAGACTGACACAAACGTGATGATGAGACACCCACAGAAATGATGAGAAAGAGCAATCCAAGTCTGAGTCCTGGACACAGCCCTGATGGCAGAGGATCAGGTTTCATACTGTCTTGTTAGCTCTGATGAGCACATGAGATAGAAACTTTTGTTAGTAAGGGGGAATGGTGGATGTGGTAAAACAAGGACAGAGACAAAACTTCTTTCCTCCAAGAAAGTCCCTGACTGTGGCCTTAGACTTCAAAGGAAGGTTTGTAAGGAACAGGTGATGATCAGAGGAGATGGGAAGCTTTGAAAAGTTTTGATGTGTTTTGGGTTAAACCTTCCTTGCTTCTTCCCTTTCCCACTGGGGCCATGTGCAAGACCTTCTCCATGTTTGTCTCTCTGTGTCACTTCCCTGGGTTGGAGCCTCAAAGGCTTAGAGATTATCGAAGAGTCTTTATTGAAAACAGGTCAATTTCCCACAGCTTTTGAGTCTGGATTGAGCTTTTCCACTAATACATAAAAATTCACAGAAGAGCATTACTACCAAAGAAGGGAGACAGACTCTTTTTTCCAATTTGGGAACTTTGCAGCTGACTCCAACAGGTGACATATTCCTAGATCTAAAGGTCTTCAATAAAATCCAAATTCAGCATGTTGAGATCGAGGTCTCTCCTCCCATATTGTAATTTTTAGATGCAGGGCTGCCTCATTGCACTGTGGGAATCCTTTTAAAAAAGCACCTCCTGACAGGGATGTTCTTTAAAGTAGGCCATTAGTCTTGTGACAGTGCATCAGGGAATTAATAGTGACTTAGTGAGGCAAACTTCACATTGACTTACTCAGGATCTTCCCCTATGAAACATAAATTGGTCCAAGGAAATCAGAAAGGGGACACTATGGAATACATAAACAGGAGCACTGTGGATGGGACAGCAAAGCATCTGGAGAGCTTTCTGCCCTGTGTCTAGGCAGAGTCTCTTCCTTTGGCACTAATCTGGTGGTGTGTGTGACCCTCTACAAAAAGCCCCATGGCCTGAAAGTCACTCAATCCAACCATAGTCACCACAAAGGTAGGTCTTAATCTAAAGAGAGATTTATTTAGGGAGACATCCAGGTGTCTACACTTCTAATGCTACTATGGATTCCCAAAAGTATCTGAGACATCCACATGGAGCTTTCTGGAGATCCATCAATTTCAGAAGTCAGGTGGGAGACCTTTGAAAATTGGAAGTTGGTACCAGATACTTGAAGGTATCTAGAATCTCCAAGGACAATTCAGCTATCTTAAAATATCTGTAGCAAGTAGAAGTGTGAGGCCTTTGAGAGGAAACTCCAAACCTTGTTCTTGAAATTCCCTATTATTGCCAATTTATGACTCAGTCCTCACATGGGGTAGACCCAATACCTTCTGGCCTTAGGCTCTGATCTTGCTGGTGAAGTGTTGCAAATGAGAATCATAGAATCCACTGGGTTGGAAGAGACCTCCAAGATCATCGAGTCCAACTGTACCGTGGTTACTAGACCATGGCACTAAGTGCCACATCCAGTCTCATCTTGAAAACCTCCAGGGATGGTGAATCCACCACCTCCCTGGGCAGCACATTCCAATACCTGATCACTCTCTACATAAAAAAAAATCTCTTCATAATATCCAACCTAAACCTGCCCTGGCAGAGCTTGAGTCTGTGCCCTCTTGTCCTCCTGCTGGTTGTCTGGGAGAAGAGACCAACCCCCACCTGACTCCAACCTCCTGTCAGGGAGTTGTAGAAGGATGATATAAAACAAGGACAATAACACTGTTGTGCTAAGGAACAAAACTGGGGGATTTTGAAATCATCATAGAGGAAAATGGGTCGAAACACGGAAATACCAAATTAACTTTTAACGATGTAAATGTAGTCGCATGATAAAATAAATTTTCCCCCAGTATTCAGGACATGTTTTCATCCAAATATGCTATGATTCAAATTTGCTATGAAACCTCAGGCTTCAATGTTTTGTTATGTTTTTCTCTCAAATTTTCTTGCTCATAGCTGTAAACACCTGGAAATCCCAGCAGCATCAGCAGAGCACTGTACTGTCCTTGTGCTCAAGAGAGTGTAAGAGAAGCTGACTGAAGATTGTGTTGACTGGACCACAACAGCCCCAGCACTTTTAACTTCAAAATGTGGTCAAGTGCTTTGTCAGCTCCCCTGTACACTGTGAGCTACAAGATGTACTAGCTGGTAGTTGTGCTCCTTGAAAGCAAGTATGGAAGCAACATCTCTGCCACATGTGGTCTGTTATACTCATGATAATTAGTCCATGACCAATGTTTCCACCCTTACCAGTCCCACTGCAGCTGTTTCATACCCTGCCATGCAAAGGTGTGATGAAAGGCATTAAAGGAAAAGGACTTTTTGTCTTATCTCATTGAATTCCCTTGCTCCGTGGGCTGCATTTAAATTCCAAATTTTAACTGGATTTAGCCTTGTGGGGATTTCATTAGATCTACACAAGGAATGGAACACTATAAAATACAGAGAGAGGCAGGAGGAGGATCAGCTTTACAGTTCCATTTGACCTAAAGGACTGAGCTAACATATTCTTGATGGTTCAGGTTTTGGATATTAAAAAGTTCTCACACAGGACAGGCACGTTGGGTCTTTTTCTCAGTGTACATGATGAGGATATATATTTATTTTAGAAAAACACTTAGCCAGAAGGAAGACAACATGTGGTGGAAGATAAATTATGCAGATAATTTTCTATTATGTGCACAGAGTAAAAAGTACAAGGGACATGAATTCCCCCAGGGAGGCACCTCTGAGAGGGGAGGCTGAGGCAGCACGCAAAATAAAATGAAATAAAATAAAGAAGAGGAAGGAGGAAAAATAAATAGGAAATAGTCAGTTCTGGCAGATTTTGCTTGAAGGAGAAAGAAGACTGAAAGAGCAAAAGATTGTACTGGAGGCAATTCCTTCCAAAGAAAGGGCTTTGTATTGACTGTCACTTATCCAGGTCACTGCTCCAGCTCCTGAGGACAGTATTTTGACCTTAAAGGTATTTATGGAGCTTGGAGTGAGTGATTGGAATGTGTGAAAAAGAATGAATGTAGAAAACAAGTTGCAGCATCTCTTCCCTCTCTCTCGACTTTCCCTTTCTTCCAAGGTGGGAAATGCAGTCGTTTTTTTTGTAGTTCTGGTCTGTGCTGCATGGTCTGTTGAACTCTAGCTGGAGCAATTCCTGTGGGTTGTATGGCAATACAAGATGAGATACAGCAGGCAAAGCAGCCCCTGTTTTTATCAGATACAGACACAAAAGCACTGCTGAGGGTGGAGTAATAATTGTATTTGAACAGCAGAACACAGTGAGAGTTCAGTGAGCAGTAACACTTCATCAGCAATGGCAAAAAGACACTTCTCTACAGTCTCTCTTGTTTCACTCTCAGAGCTGTGCTTTGTAACAGCAGGTCTCAAAGCTGGTGGTTTGGATCAGCCCCTGTTCCTGCTCACAGTGATGCTCAGCTCCACTGCAGCTGCAGTCCTGATGTGTACGTTCTCCTGCACGGTGCAGTGGGCTGAATCATCCTCAAGAGAACAAATTGAGTGAATAAAATAGGCTGGGGATTTTCCAATCCTTCAAATAGGTCCATAATATGTTAGTCTTCTCCTGTGACTCAGAGCACTCAGGTTTTCCTCTGTGTGTTCAGCCTCAAACTCTCTGCCCTGGCTTTGGAGCCCTCGAGATGGGGTATGGTGGGGATACAGGATTTCAGAGTGCTGCAGCCATTGGCAGAAATAATTGGCTCTTCCCATGTGGCTGCCAACACAGGCTACACTGCAGATAAAAAATGAGAAAACAAATCCAAGTGCTGGAGCCCCATGGCTCTGCCTTTGCACGTATGTTTGAGGTGACCACCGTGCTGTGTATTGACCTCCTGCAAGCAGCTGCCTCAGAAATCACTCCCATTCCCTGTGCTCACCATGCTATGGTCCCACATTAAGGAAACAAACTTATCAGTCTTTTGCATTTGTGTTGACACCTGCTGGTTCAGAGACTTTGTTTGTTTTCCCCATTCTCCTCAGTGTATAATTGACCAGATTGCATTCAAGTTTTCTCTCTCTTACAGCTTTCTACCTGACAACTGCAGACTGGACGAATTTGCCAATGCTGCACCAGGGATTGTCTCTCCTGGAGACCTGGCTGATGTGATCACAACTCACATATGGTATTGGAACAAAGGGCCCTTCAGGCAAGTGGTTCTGTTTCCTTTGGCTCAGGCCATTGTTGCTCCCTTTTCCATGTGTGTCTTCTCCTCTCTGGCTACACACATGTTTTTACCTCTGTCTTTTGAGTTGCAGGCTCCTTGCCCTCAGTTCTAGGGTGGCATGCTTTGTGCAGCAGCAGCAGCACCATAGATTTGAGGGATGTGGGAGAAAAATGGTCAACATATTGCTTACAGCTAATGTGCTGTCATGTCCTGCTTCCCTTTCCTCCTACCTCCTTTCCACAGCAGTTACTCCTTGGAGGGCAAGCAAAGAAACAAGTCCAAGTGGCTTGTTCTCTGCTCACCCTCTCTTTCTGCTTAAAGGTATTGTGAGTGGTAGCATGTGGACTCTTATTTTTCATAGCCACTAGTGGTTCCACCATCTATGAATTAGTCTAATCCTAATAGAAGTTATTGGCCTTGACTTATTCCCTATTCCCTTTGTAACAGCTGCTGGCAAAGCTGCTCTCCTGATGGATTTTGTTGGTCTAATTTTTGATAGCATACTTATAGCAAAGGCCATTAGTCTGTTAAAACAGTGTCACCTCTACATTTAGTACTTCTCTGCCCCCAGCTCTCATTTCATCTAAGCATTAAACAACATTCATAATGTTGCAAAAAAGCAGTTGCTATTTGCAGTGTTAGGAAGAAAAAGTCATAGGAAATAATGGATATAAAGGTAAGTACTGAACATCAGCATCTTTGGTTGTTGTGTACTGATAAATTGCTGCTGTCTCATACTCTCCTCCTGAAGCTTTCTCTTCTTGACAAAGTGGCATATGTGATGGTGAATGTACCTCTAGCACCAGTATCCTATCTGTGGACTCACAGATTTCTTGTATTTGTGCTGCTATTTACAAGCAAAATGTTTCCAGGTATGATTCTTGGCCCTTCTTGTATTGTGTGTATCTTCTTCTGTCATTTAGTGCTACTTTAGAAAACAGCTGGTGCCCCCAGGGTAAACCTTTAAACAATGTTCTACTCTGACAAAATTCTGCTTTATCAGCAAAGCATGTTGTGCATATTTCTCTTACTCTTTTGCAAATTGCAATTACATAGTGCTTTTGCATTTCAACAGGATCTCTCTGACCTAAGGGATAGCAAAAATTCTGTTAAAGACAGCACAGTAACTTGTCTCTCTGACCTGGCCTGAACAGCTGGACTTGTGTCACTTGGGCAAATTATTTATTTAGAATGACCTATTATGTCACCAGAATTCTGCAGCAGAGATGCTGCAGCTCCAACTTACACGAATATTCTTTTGAAGGGCTAATCAGAAGAGATATACCATCAGGACTGTGTGCTTTGAAAATACAGTTCTAGACAGCACTGTCCAGACTAGGCAGTAATGATTAATCTATTCTGATTAATCTGAGCACACAGATCCTTGCTGCTCACCAGTTCTCCATGATCCCAGTCAGAAAGAGCTTCTTTCTTTTTTTTTCCCTAGAGTCACATTTCCACTGCCAAATTTGCAATTAGTGCCCAGTGCTTCTAGATTTCCTTTGATAACAGAACAGCATGGTGCAAAATTTTACCTTTGCCTTTTTTTCCCCTTTGACAGGCTTTAGAGCCTCATTGTATGTTAGGAACATCTCCGTTTGCTTTGGATATGCACACGGTGCTTCCTGAACCTCAGCTATTCTCTTTGTGCAATTCTGCTAATGAAAAGCCAGTCATAGAGAAGATAGTTTGTCCTTGTAAATCCATGGCACAGGGAGGATATTACTGTATTGCTTCCTGTCTGCTGCCACTGAGGTCACTGTTCTGGCACAGAGTGAGACATGAACAGCTGCAGAAACCCAGTGATGGCCCTGCTATTGCTTCCTGGAGGGATGAATGTGGAAATAAGTGTCAGGAAAAGGAAATTGCCAGTCATGCTCTCTGTCCTGGCCACGTGCTTGTGGGAAAGGGTTGGCAGGTGGCTCCTATTCCTTCCCTGGAGGATGGGAGTAGCTTTATTTTTTTTTTTGTCTGCTAAATCTCTGCTTAAATAAAACCTGCCATAAAATATTTTCACACATGATTGTTGACCTCAGCCCCAGTTCAGGTCTGGCCTTTATCTCACACTGTGTACCTGCTGTTAATTTTGAAGGCTTTCTCCAGAAACTGCATCAAAAAAACGTTTCTGCTCCTTTTGCTATGTAAAAGTTGTGCCTCACAAACCAGGACACTAGGGAGTGAATACCCTACCTTGCCCTGTGTCCATTGTGCAGCTAAACTTATCTGCTAATGTTCAGATGTAACGTAGAGGAGTCATCAGTGTAAGGGACAGGGACTGTCCATGACCTGAAAAATGGTATATACACATGTGAGTGAATTTATTACTGTGTGAGCTCCCTGTGTGGGGCAGTGATTCTCTGGGGCAAAATAGTCTTCAATGAACAGTTAAAAACCAGCACATTATGACAAGTATCTTGGAGGAGATGAAGGTGATTGCCCCCTAGCAGCTCTTCTGAGTGGAAGTGCAGCCCTGCTGAGCCAGGAGGGACAGCACTTGCACAGTGCCTGTGGGGCCCTAGAAGGATTGCTTTTAAAAGCTCTGTCTTCACACCTTTACAGTCCAAGCAAAGTGGAGAAATAAATCACTGTGCACAGTTGTCATTTTTCCCCTCCAAACCAGCCAAAGAGTTTAAATATAGCTAAACCACTGTATTTTTTCAGCATAAACACTCAGATACTCAAAATAAATTGCTAGGTCCTGGTATCAAAGAAATGATTTATAACCCAATTATACTGGGAATTTTATTCTCTATTGTTGATAGATTATGGGTCAATTAGGTGGTTTACTCCTGTAGGAACACATCCTCATTCTGCCATAAAGTGTCTGAACTTGGCACACTGGGGATTTACTCTGTCCGTCTTGTAAACCATGTCCAGTTTGTGGTAAAACTTTGAGAATCATTCTGTCAATGGCCAAGTCTGTAATTCTGGCAGCATTTTGTCTCTGTTTCCTGCTCAGGGCAGTAACAGGAATGCAGAGAGTTCCTTTCTGCTGTGTAATCTTCACCACCTGTTTTCTCATCAGACTTGCAGTGTATAGAAGCTGTTCATGGTGCAGCTGAATCTGTAAGTTATTAGTCACTGAGGAATGGATATCTTTGAGCCTTCAGAGTAGTTTGACAGCATCAGTAATGGGTCCTCAGCAGGGGCCAGGAGACACCTGGTGAAGAATACGAATTGGGCAAGCATGTTTTATCTTCCTCCAAAATATTTCTACTCTCTGAGTATAGTCAGCTCAGGATTCCTAAGACTGACATGATTCTCAGTAAGCTGCACTGGGTTCCTCTTGTAGCTGCTTGTCTAATCTACCCTTGAACATCAACAATTGTAGAACTGTTGTGAAAAAGGCACATTAGCTTTTAGAGCAAAACCTGTTATCCTCTACAATGGTACAAACCCACAGTTACTCTAAAGGCTTTAGTTGAGTAATTTTTTATTGGTGAAATCTGAACAAGGAAGAGGGTTTGACCAAGGCAATTAATGAATGTAAGAGAGGAAAACTGGGGAAAACTGTTTTATGATTATGTCTCTTAAGTCTGGCATCACTTTAGCAATGCACGTTCAATAGTGCATTTTAATTTTCTTGTTAATATGGACTTTTCCACTCCTGCATGTTATTTATGTCAATATAAGCCAGAAAGGGAATTCAGCCCAAGGGTTTTGTATCATCCTTGTATCTGCTCCTCCTCCTCTATTTACAGATTAGAATAACAATGCCATAGTCTTGAATAACATACTTTTCTATTCCTATAAACTACAGTCATGTTCTCTAGCCACAGGGAGATTGAAGCTAAAAGAGAAACAAAAATCCAATCCTAGTCACATTTCTCCAGTGATGCTGTAAGACCCCAGGCAGATGATGGTTTTGGTATTCTCATGCCCCATCTTTTTCATTTCCTGGATGTGGCTCTTGGCATGCTGGAGTTGTTTGTACTAAGTGGTGTTCACTGAGCAAACCTTTTCCTCAAAGTGCCTGACTCTCCTTGTTGCTTCTTGCCCCACATTTTGATTATCTAACACATTAATACAACAAACACTGCAATAATTAGGACACCATATGGCACTCACAATCACAGAGCAATTCCAGCATTGGTAGAATGGGGAAGTAGTCAGAAAGAATAAAATAAGCAACGCAACCAGTGTGAGCTGAAGATGACTAAAGGCAGTGTATTCACGTAACAGATGAGCATTAAGTAAGTTACATGTGTGTACAAGCTGGACTCAGGGACTTTTTTAGCTTTGTTCTCATTCAGGATGAAATAGCATCATGGATTAGAAGGATGCATTGAACTCCTTTAGAGAGATGAGTGCCCTTCATGGCATATTTCTCCAAAGATGATCTTTATATTTGGCTTCCCTTGGTTGGGTGAGAAGTTCTCTCATATTTGCCTGCTTGTTATTGTATTGCCATTTACTAATTATAATGAGTATTTAGTGTTTTCCATTATTTGCAGCTTCATTGAGAGCACAGCAGTCACTGAAACCATTATGGGATTCTTAATCAATCCACTAAGTAACAAAAAGAATCAGAGAGCATGTATAAGCTATGAGATTTGGCTGGCCTGCCTGTCAGCTGGGAATGTGAGCAAATCATGCCCACTAGACATCATAGTCATGATAACAAAAGCTCTGAGGCACATGCAAAAATACAGATAGTGAAATGCTCTTGGGCTGTGTTTCTGGAGAAATATTACAGCTAGGCTTGAGGAAGAGTCTTATGGTGATGTAACGTGCATGTCCTTTATGGATGGTTGCTCAGATGTGCAGAGTGTCAAGAGTTTTAGTGTAGAAAACCCCACTTGGTATTTTCTCCCTGATAATATATTTCCTTCCAACTGAAACGCTCCAGCTACTTGGATGAAAATTGTCTTTCAAATAGCTAGTTTCATATTTTCACTGAACATTTTTTGTGGAAGATGGAATGTTCCACATATTTTATGTGGAACAGGCATGATGGATGCCACAGAACGAAGAACATGCTACACAGGGAAGGTTAATGGGTGACCTCCCAGGATGTCAGAGTTTCCATAAGAAGCCACAGGACATCCTTTTCTTTGTTTCTGCAGAGCAGATGCAAAGCAACCAACCCCCCCTTTTTTTTTCCTGAGGACAAATCACTTCCAAGTACATCTGGATGAGCATGAAGAATGAGAATATGAATACAGACAATTATGATGGAGTAGAGGCCTTGTAAATTTATCCCCAAATTTACCCCCTGGTAACTCATTCATCTGGGTGTCTTGACAGAATGCATGTGAAATAGTGGGACAATAAAGGCTTTTGTTATGCTGAAAGATGTTAATAGCTGGCCTCAGGGTGAGCTGTGTTTCCAAGACAATCGCAGATAACACAGATAACTCAGGAGGCTCAGGAGAATGAACACCCAAGCCTTTACTTTGCAAAATAGAAACACATGGGCTATGTGAGAGTGAGGGTTGTCTAAAGGTATAGGGTTTACACGATCTTATTTTTATGGGAAAATACCTTCTGGGACAGCAGGGTGTCTGAACTGCTGGTTACACATATGGAAATATCCAGAAAACATCATTATAGACTACTATGCCTCAGCAGGTGAAGGTCTAAGGACATGTCAGAGGGCACTGGGTATGGGCCCTTCTGCACCTCCAGCCTCTCTGCTCTCCCGTAGCACCATGCTGGGAACAAAAGGAGATGCTCAGCAAATAAATATTGCATGGAACTATTTTGGCAGCCTTTGGATGGTTAGAGATGTTTCAAAAAAACTTTCTTATAATTCAGTCTTTCAAAGAGGGAGGTTATAATGCAGATGTTTCACTGTTGTCTGTGCACAATCTGCTGTCCCACAGGGAAGATACTATCATACAGGGAGTAAAGGATGTGGATGTTTTCTCATAGTGCATGAGTTTAAATCTGGACTGCCTTGGCTCTGTCTGAAAATTGTGTCCTTTCCAAGGTGACACTTGTTTTGTGATAAGATTAAGGAATAAACAACTGGAATGGGACATAGGCACACATACACAGGCATTTCCAGTGCAACTGCCTAAAAGTTGGTTTCTAGTCTAAACAAGTGTATAGGTTTCATCTGTATTTAGTAAGAATAAAATGACACTTCCAGAAACTGATCCCATGTCTCTTGGGCAATCATTTTAGGATGAGACAAGTGGTCCTTTGGAGGTGTCTTTCCCTCCTGTGACTACAATAGAAACCAAGACATCTTGCCAATCAGGTGCCTAGGCTTAATTGGGAAGAATCCTAACCAGAGTTCAACTGCACTGGCAGAAAGTTTGATCCATGTGTCCCCATATACTTCTTGCTAAAAACCCTTTCCACAGCCTACACTAAAGTTGTAAAGCACAAACCCCACAACTGTTCTCTGCCAGAGAAAGAAAGCAAGAATATCCTAAGGGAAAATGCACAGAGGATTCTAGGAAGTGCTTGCTTGCATCTCAATTTAGATATGTGATTAGTGGTAAAATGACAGGTGAGCAAGCAAGAAACTTGCACTTCTTAATGCAATGCTTGTTGTCATAGATGAGACCCACTGATGTGACAAAGCAAACTGGTAACAACATATCAGAGACTTTGAAGGGATGAACACACTCCAGAAATGCCAGTCCCAAAAGATGAACAAGTGACTAATGTATGTGAAACAGAGCACATTTAGCTCTTGGTATTCACAGTATAAGTAGAGCCATTTATTTATTTTAGCTTTCATGTTCTTCTTGCTCTTCTGTCCTCAAAAGAGATAGTTTATATCAAATCACTGAAGTCCATGCTGAAACAAAATGTACCTTTGTGATTGATTCCCATGAAAACTCAGAGTGACATGGTAATAAAACCATAAATGTTCAGGTTCCTTCAGGGAAATCCAGTTGCACTCACATTTTTGGCAGAATAACGGGGGTCTTTATTTTTTGGTCATAGAGTTAATGCATTTGATACAGGCAGAATGATTTTCAAGTGACAGGAATCTCTTTGGAAAGAAACACAAAGGAAAGCTTTTAAAAAATTGCTGGTTCTTATATACCCACCTGGCACACCATTATGGATTAAGTGTCTGTAAAATGTTGATGCTCTGTACTCCTATACTATGCTTGAGAGAAAGCAAATCATTCCATGGCACAGACCTCAGCCTGTCGCTCCTTTCTAATTACTCTGGATAGTTCATGAAATTTTCTGAAACACAGATCTGAACAAGTTGACTGTATATGTTCTTTTAATCATTGATCCCATTAGCATTAGTATGTGCTGAATCACAGAATGGTTTGGGTTGGAAGAGATCTTAAAGCTCATCTTGTTCCAACCCCACTAGACCAGGTTGCTCTAAGTCACATTTGGCCTGGTCTTGAACACTTCAAGGGATGACACCAACAACTTCTCTGTGCAACCTGTTCCAAACAACATCTAACTTCCAAGTATTGAGGGTTTATGCATTTCATGATTTTATCTTCAGTTTTCTTTACCTCTGACGAATACAGATGGATGCAAATGCCATTTGTAATGAAATATCAGCAATATTTTAGCTGATGTAGGGGCCAGAGAAAGTTTCCACTCTCTTTATCATTTCACTTCTCATCCATACTGAGAGTATTACATCACCGTGACATTGCATTGATTGATTCCTGAAGGTGAGCTGCTGGGACTAGGCTGTTGCTGCTTTGGAAGAGAATGTGTTCACATTTTTAGACAAAGCAGTGTTGAAGCTGAATAAACACAAATGCACTGAGGGTTGATGTTTCAGATCAGGTGAAGAATTTCAGGAAATTCACTGAATGTTCCTTGTGCTTCAGTTCACCCAGAGGAAAAACTTAAGCAAAAAGTCCCAGTCATACTGAGAAACAGATGCCAGCTCTTGGAGCAGGGCAAGCAAAGGACAAGGAAATGATGTGAGGCAGAGAGCATCTAATGGGTGATAGACAGTTGCTTGCAAGCTGGTTGAGTGTGCAGTGTTTCTAAAGTCATGCTTAGTCACGAGTGGTCTCTCCCCTTTACTAAGCAGAATGAGCTTTAGCACTGCCACATCCAAGGAAGGAGACCTTACAATATTCACCCATCTCAAACAATAAGCATGAGATGCATTGTAAAATCAGTGAGTTCTAGTCAGGTTGCTGAATATGCAGCAACTTCCACTGAACAGTGAAATGCTATGCTATCCCCCTACATGAGCTGAGGGAAGGTAGGCAGGTCCTTGGGGCAAAACTGGGGGTCTTTTAGTTCATTGCCATACTAACCCTCCATTTCCTCCTTCCCTGAGAACTTACTGTCAGATCTGAAGTAATGATGATTTTCCACTGGATTTAGGAGAGAGATGTATCTCATTACAGGAACTAAGAGAAAATCATGGTAGGAACTGCAGAAGGAAGGGAGAAAGGTGTGGAGAGGCTGACGCATATGAAGGGGCTGAATAATTTAAGATTATACTATACATAACAGTGGTGAAACTGGTCTCACTTCAGGTATCTAATCATCTGGTTTGTTTTAGATTTTTACTTTGAGCTAAGAGAATAATAGTCTGCAAACATCCCTTTCTCTCCACTGGCTGTAGTCGGTGCCTAGTGCAGATGAAGTTGTCTGAGCTGCAGCTATCTGTGTCTGCTGAGCTGGATCTGGCCCCATATGAGGGAGAATAAATTTGCCTGTGCAAATCCCAGTTTGAGCATTTGGGTATTGCTTCCTCTTTCAGTGCAACCTGCCTGTAGAGCCATTTCTACACTCCCAGCAGACTAATTATTACAAAAATTCTCTGTCATTGCTTTGCAACGGTCCATAGCTTAACTAATTTAAAAATGCAAATGAATGCTAAATTGCAGTTGAATCTGAACCATCTCCTTCTCCCTCTCTCTCTCCTCCTTTCTTATTTGCTTCTCTGCTGGGAAAAGAAAGAAACAGCAGACATTAAATGCTGATGGTGAAAATCAATCTTTCAGATTTGAGGTAATTTTAAATTAGGTCCCAGTGCCAGGGATAGTGACATCACCAGAGCTGCTCGATTGATCCATGATTTGAGGAGAAACAGCTTGGACTTGATCCTCCCTTTGTCCTTACAGAAAGAAACAAATGTTGCAGTCTTCAGCTCTTTTTACTGGGAGACTTTCATACTCAAATGATCTCCAATGTTAGGAAGAGGCTGTCAGGGAGAACATAAGCAAATGCCTGAGCTAAAACACATCCCCTTGTACTGCCAATATCCACAGGCATTAAGCTGGAGCTGTGTTTTGCAATCATGTGTGGGTGATGTGCCCAGCTGGTTATGAAGAATCACCTGAAGGGTTGTCACCTCTGTAGCATCTTTAATTAGCTGGTTAACGCTAGTTAAGTTGTTAGTACATTCAGACAGTCCAGATTGTCTCATCCTCTCATGGTTCCCACCTCTCCTTACCTGCTGCCATTAACTTTTCTCAGAGACAGTAATTCCTTTGAGGAAAGAGACTTGAGGGAGACTTGAACAACGTCTAGCACCATGATTAGAAGACTTTAGCTGCAGGATCACATAGATAGCAGCAATAGCCATTCTTAGGATGACAGAGATAGCAGTACTAGCCATTCTTAGACAGTCTTGTTGCTTTCCTAATGCCAGCACTGCACTGTAACACTAATGCTGAGATTGAATGCTCAGGAATGGAACTCTTGAGCATTTTGAGAGCCACTGATGGGCAGGAGAGTCTGGTAATCCAAACTGCTCACCACTCCCTTGACCACAGATCTCCGTGTGATGTAGCAGAGTCTGGTACCCAGAGAAGAATAGCAGACACAGAACTCTGTGCTTCAGGGTTGAGAATAATAGACCTTCTTAATGGTTCATCCTCAGCTCATATATTGAAGATAGGCTTCATGATAAATGACATCTTGCTGAGAGAAACATAGCAAATTACAAGAATCACCCCAGAGGGCAGCTGCTGGCAGCTGTATACATGGCACTATATTGCTGTTCATGAAGCATTTTTCCTATTTTGCAAATTGTTGCAGAGATGAAATTTCATGAGTGTTTGTTGACACTCACATACAGCAGACAGATTTCTAAATGGGCTCTGCAGAGATGATTGAAATTCCTAGCTCAGTCCCCACTGTGTCCATTGGTTTTATACAACCCCATAATGCTTTCTGGGCTGTTGTGTGATGGGAACATGGTTCTTTGGAGCTGTGAACCCCCTTGTTGCTTCAGAGCAGATGCTATAGACACATACACCTCTCATAGCTCATAGCTCTCCTTCCAGACCCCAGACCAGGAATGTGTGTGGGAGGGACTGGTTTTCAATTAGAATTCAAACATCACAATGGTAGAGTCCTCCTAATCCTTTAACAAAGGTGTTTGTGGTTAATCAAACTGTAATGCCTCAGGCTCTGGGTAGTTTTGTGGACCATCAGCTTAGTGTCAAATCTCCAGAGAGGTGTACACCGGTTC